>NW_010972809.1:8793127-8802609 GCF_000737465.1 Haliaeetus leucocephalus | reverse complement strand
CCCCCCCCCACCCTGGCATTGCCAGTGTCTCTAAGTTCTCAGTTCAGAAATAATATTAAAACCTCAAAAAAGCCTATAGCAATTTCACTCTATTAACATGTATTTTAAAAATATCAATCTTCTCTCGTCATTCAGGCAAAGCGTAGCTGTCATGCCATTGATTTACAGGTTGCAATGAATGCGTGTCTTATATTAGAAAGCCAGGATTGTTGCAGATCTGAGGTTTCCTCCTATTATCCAGAACGCATCTTGAGAAAAGCCGTTCCTGTGCTTACAGAATAGCTGCTGTTTCCAAGATAGGAGATGCTCATCTTCACCTTCTACAAAAAGGTAGAATTCCACCCAGCACATAAATCTGCCAGCATCTTAGTCTGGTAGTATTTTCATAAATAGTGCCCTTAAAAGCACATGCACAGGCTTGGTACTTATTAGAACCAATGAGTTACTCGTGCATCTGAAGGTAATTGAGATTCTTTTCTGCTGGTTTGTTCTTAGGCACCAAAAAGGTTGTGTGATCTAACGGGACTTTGTAAAATAGGCTGGTGTTATAGAATTTCCTCATCCTTTTGCCCAAAATAGCCCTGTAGCTTCCTGAAACATGCTTTCACCATTTGGGGTTTAAGCCTTGCCTTCCACACCACTGCCGTACCAGAAATATAGGTTTGATTGTTCAATCTTTTGGTGCCCCGAACATATGGTTAATGAAGCCTCAGTGAGTTGCAGATAAATGCTGAGGACTTTATAGACCTGGGCCCAAAGAAATGTTAAAAAGCTGCCCGATCCGGCTGATTTGGGGTATAGTTTGAGGTTTGGCGTTCCCATAAAGAATGTTTCATGAAAACAAAGAACCCTTAATGGAAATATTTGGGAAGCTTGAAATATACTTTAATCAATTATAAGGGAATAAAAGCAAGTGTAAGTCTGGGTCTTCTCACCAAAGATTCCAATTCCACAGAATTCAGTCTTGAAATCCACTTGAAATCATGGGAATCCAGTTACCCCGAGACAAACCTGCCAGACCTGAATCAATGTGTAAATTTCAGTTATGTTTTTATTACTTCTATTTGTTCATTTAAATTTATTTATTTCTATTAACTTTTGTTTCAAAAAACTCAAACACATCAGTTCAAAAAAGCACAACAAGATTTTTTATTATTATTCTAAATCAGTTCAATGCTAACGTCTCACATAAAGGGACATGCTTAAGTCAAGACTGCTAAATCACATCAAGAATTAAAAGCAGCTTGTAATTTTACAATGAACAATATTAGCAATCACAGTTTAACATCTGTGGAATATATGAATCAGAAAGATTTTATTTTTCTGTCAGAGAAAATGTGCAGGAAAATTAATTTCTCTCCAGAATATCTTGGAGAGAGAGCAATTTTGAAATGAGAAGTAAAATGGCAAACTATTTCTCATTTTGGTTTTTTCCTTTCCAATATGAACATTAAAGAAGAGCAGGTAGAAACAGTTCGTACATGTTTCAAAAAGATCTTACCATGTTATCTGGCACAGTAGGTGTGTTCTTTGTCAATTTACTTTTTGATCTGGTCAATACTAAATGTCAT
This sequence comes from Haliaeetus leucocephalus, assembly GCF_000737465.1. Taxonomy (NCBI): domain Eukaryota; kingdom Metazoa; phylum Chordata; class Aves; order Accipitriformes; family Accipitridae; genus Haliaeetus; species Haliaeetus leucocephalus. The sequence goes on along the minus strand of NW_010972809.1, from coordinate 8,801,038 downwards.
AAAGGTGATACGTTGAAAAAAGAAGAGAAAAGAAAGATGATTAAGGCTCTTTGCAATCAGTAATGCAAAAGGTTCTTTGCTTTGTAGCTTCATTTCAAGGCAAACAAATATCTTTTTAACTGCGCAATTACTCACTGCAATGTATTAAACTCTCCATTTCTACCACAAATTATTACATTTCCTACAAAAGCTGTGGAGTGAAATCCTAGAGTTGGTGTTTTGCAGGAAGGCACTGTGGCTGATCATTGTGTTGCCTTCTGGCCACAAATTTTCAAAGCCTTGAGAAGTTTCAGCTTGACAAATGCAACCTAGGGCATTTGCACTCATTTCTCTAACCTGGCCTTTTTGTAAATGGCAAATTTATTTATGTGTAGGGAAGGTGCTAGGTTAGATTAGAGGCCATTTTGTGATTGTAGTGTTTTAGTCTGCTATGATGTACTTTTACATTAAGCCCAGATGTTATGTAGTAGATGTAATATAAATAAAATAAATGTGTTTCAGCTTGTCCAGTATTGGATTCCCTAAGCTCTGTGCAGATGCCTCGGCATAAAGAGCAAAATCCTTTTTGTGAAATGTGGTCACAATGAATGGGATTTTCAGAGGGTAAAATAATGTTTAGCTTTATTCTGGTGACTCTGAAGTCCACCAAAGACTCCCATCAGCTTCAGTGGAAGCAGAATTAGGTCAACAGAGCGAGTTTCTGATGGACTGATCTTAAAGCAGTAGCTGTTTTCTGTAATAGGTCTAACCTTTCTGCCTTCGGTCAGAACTGGCTGTCATACTCTGTTGAGTTGCGTGTCAGCAGTCTAAGGGCTGCTTATTTTGTGGGATGTTCTGTGATACTTCAAAACAGAAAGTGCTGTACCAACTCCATCGCTTTGCTTATGTTGTTTTTTAAACAGAACCTCTGGAATAATTACTATTGCCCATGTGAACAAAGCTTTTCCTGAAAGCATTGCCTGATTTTAGGGTTTGTTATAGTCCATCCCCTCACGCATTCATCCTGGTGCCTGTATGGTCCTGTTGTTGTGTATTTGGACCTCTTGCAAGTGTTTGAAAATAGGAACAAGAGCAATATTTCTTTGGGTTTTCCTCAAACATATCCTCAGTCAATGGAGGGCATAGGTGGCCACCAAAGCCAGCTGCTCAATTGATAATATGTATACTCAGAGTTTCCTCTGAATGAGTGTGGGTCGAAAAATAAGCCTGTGTTGGAATTCAAATAACATGGGGTTATAGTGTGAGTGTCACTCCTGAATAGCAGGAGTGCTATTCCCCCATTTAACAGAATCAGACCTCAGTGTGGATTCTCCTTTCCCCAAAAAAACAAAGCAAAAGTACATATACTTTCCTATACTACCTTCTATCCTCATCAGTAAGGATCCCAAAATCAGGAGTCCATCGTGAATAGAGGTTCAATGCGTTTTTTTCATCTGTGCTGTCAGTGTCCGTAAACTGGAAAGTATCAAAACTACTCCTGAGTGTTTATGTTAGGTTCCCTCCATGCAAGCAGGGCCACTCCTTTCGCTCCCTGGGTCAAGGTTAGTGTTTTGAAAGCTGAACACTATTATGAGTTCTGGTTATACATGGCTGGCTTGCGAGTGTGATGTCTGCTTGTATGTGATACGTGGCTATGGAGTGAGCCAACTGCATCTTGCTCAAAATGTTTTCCAAGCACAAATTATGCAGGCCAAAACCTTTTTGGGTTAAAAAAAGGCTAACCTACTTTACAGAGCCTATTACACACCATACTTTAAAGTTGCTCTCAATTCAGATTCTAATAATTTGCAACCTTGATAAACACTGTCTAAAAAATCACCTGAGGGGCCAAAATGTATCAAGGTCTAGAGGCACAACTTGGAAAAACTCACTGCCCTTTTTTTATAATTCTAAAATATTTGAATGTCTCCAAAGGGCACTATTTTAAATTCCTTCTTCTTGCCACTCAAGCTTTCCTTGAAACTCATATGTGCCAGAAGAGTAATTTTGGAGAGTCTGGAAATGTAATCATAACATCTGGAAGAATGGCCACATAAAGCATGCTGCTAGCTTAAGTAAGATATGAGACAGAGAATTTTCAATGTGCCAGTTTGAGAAAAAATGTTGAAATAATGAATGGAACCTATTCTTGTTTTTTAATGATTATTAATTATAATTATGATTAGAGTGGATGCCTCTCTAGTTGCAGTTACAAAGGAGGATGCATTCAAGATCTCCATCACGTTCAGGGCTGTACAGATGAAATATGCATCCTGTGTGGTAGTCTCTAATCTAACCTTAGCATTAAAGGGATCTCTTCATAAAACACCAATGTTTTATGCTAAAGTACCTCTTAGAACACATGGTGCTTCATAAAAACCTAGCAGTTCAGGGACTATAACACAAAATTTCAAGGATGGCAGGTCTAAGTGTTCTCTGTTTCTACCAACAAGAATTTCTACCTGTCCATGGTCATGAGCTGGTGACTGTCTAGATATTCACGGCAAATATCTTAGTCAATATTTTAGTGCTATTTTCCTGTTTCCTGTTTAAGATACTAACCCTCTGAAATTGTGCTCAGGGCTTATGCCCAGTTTCATTTCAGCTCTCAAATTATAAAGATGCAGGATATTTGAATTAATACAAACTGTCTTGGGTAAAATTAAAATAAAAACCTGACTTTCTTCTACCCTCACATAGTCTTTATTTATTAATTTATTAAATTTATTTAGAACCCTTTTTTGTGGAAGTTAATACAAAAATAAAACTGTTGCAGGGCAGACAACTTGCTCCCCCATTCTTGTGCTGCAGAACTCCTCGCAGTGGCACTTGCAAGCTCTGGTTTCCCATTGTAACAGGGGCTGGGCAGGCAACTGCATCATACGGTGTGAACTTTGCTCTGGCTGGCTCCGCCTGAGCAGGGCAGAGGCTCTTTCCTCCTGCCCCTTCCTTTCTCCCCAGCAAATCTGTGGTTGTCACTGTTGATAAGAACTGTTGCACGCTGTGCCATAATGTCCCACATGTACGAAAGCACTGGAAATGGCAGCACAGCAGAATTCACTCCTGTTGCTGTTAATAATGCTTTTCATCTATTTAGCACTGTCACAGATAGCTATTCAAAGTGCAAATCAGAGAAAAAGAGGGCATTTTGGTATGGTTTAAGTTTGTATGGGTTCATATAAATTCAGGGTGAAAAACCAGTAAGTCCTTTTGCTAGTCCAGTGGTCTTTGCAACATCGCTCAGGGACTGAGGCTGGGAAGCTAGACGTGGTACCATGCCCACCTTGGAGAGGTAGGCTGCGCCTTCCGGGAGCTCAGCTTGAGCATCCACCACCAGAGCACTGTAAGATGTACTTAGCATTAGACACATCCAATTCCCACCAAAGCCCTTCAGCATGTGCTGAAGCACTTGGATGAACAAGGAAGGATTATTAAGATTTTAGGTGTGGTTATGGAGTTTATTGGATCAGGTTGTTGCTTTCTATGTACCTTTTTTTTTTTTTTAATTTTCAAAAAAGGAGCATGTAGGTGTCTCCTACTCTGTCTGTTCAGTTTGAGCCTGAGAGCCTTTTAGAGCTGCTGACCACTGTTCCTTGCAGGAACATTCAATATGAACAGCAAATGCAGAATGCTTTCAAAAATCAGATCTTTCCCAGAAAACAGCAAAAAAGAGCTGGCATTTCTGAAAGCTTCTGCCCTTAATGTATAAAACAGAAACTGGAAAAAAGAAATCTAGCAAACTCCACTCCTAATGTACCAACACAGCATCTCTGATTTCAGCCAGGCACAAGCAAGCATGAGAGGATACAAGTTTCCTTGAAGCTGACTTAGGATAGCAAGTGATTTATCACCATATTCAGGCAAAGTGGATTTGAATGAGCCTCCATGAGCCCAGTCATCCTTTGGACTTGATTCAGGGCCTGCTGAGCTCAGGGGAAGTCTTACTGACCCTTACCAGGTCAGGTTCTCCTCCTATTAATGTTAATGGGAGTTTTGCCTGGATTTAACTGGGAGCAGGCTCAGGCCCAGACTTATCACCTATAGGAAAACTCCCACACACACATATATATCATACTATAAATAAAATATAAATATTAGTGAGTGGTTTAATTTCAGTATATACTTCCCAGCTCTCAAACAATGGTCTCGTAAGAAATAAGAATAAAAAGTCTTAATAAGAGACACATGGTTTTGTAAATATATAAATAACATGCTTAAGTTATTCTTCAGTTGTGTTTTAAAACTTGCCCTTTCTAGCACCCCAGCTTTCCAAGAATGTTTTTCAATTAATTGAAAAGAAGGGTGGAGTACAGCCCCACAAGCCTTTTGTCCACCACATCCCAGCACTTTCCTCCATTTCAGTGGTAATCTTGGGTCCCAGATGCCGAGCTGTACTGGATATGTTCCCCCAACAACAACATCTGGCTGCCTGGCAGAACTTCCCAGCCTGTTGCACTGACCGCTGTTAAGTCCCTTGGAGTTGCTTCATGCTCCAGTAGCAGCATGGCTTTGCTATTTTTGGTCTGTCTGAGCAACCACATTCACATGGATGCTGTTTGCCTTTGATCCTCACAGCTTAGCTCTTGGTCATTTTCTAGTTCTCTGCAGAAGTACAGATCTCTCGCTGGGATTCTTGGGCAGCAGTTGTAATGCAAGAAACACACCAGCAGTCACCACATCCACGCTGCAGTGTGTCCTCTTTGGTAGGGACTCATGCCTCAGCCCTACCAATGGGCTCTTCAAACACTAGTGCCACCTTCCTTTCCTAAAGTCCGGATTGCCTGGATAAGGGCGCAGCTCCTTACCCCAGCACTGGGCAGCCACAGAGGGACAGTCTCTTCGCTGGGATGCTGGGAAGCAGAGGTCAACCTGGAACAGGGCTTGCCCGAGGAATGCAGCTACGAGCACTGACGGCAGCAAAGGAAGAGAGGGAAGTAAGCCAGGAGCTTTTTTTAAAATACACACACACATATGTATGTATATTTATATTTGTGTGTGTATGCATTGCTATCAGCTAACTGCACTTCCCTGGCCTCCTGAGAAGGCTTTGGGTCACCTGTGCTGTTGCCTTGAGCAAAAAAGTGTAGAATCAGCTGAAATTTTCCACTTCAGACCTTGACTGGATTTTTTTCTTCGAAAGCTTCAGAGGTGCATTCACAGCTCCTCTTTCCTCACCACCTCCTGTTTGCAACAAGCTGTAATGGGAGGGGAATATTACAAGGAACAGGAACAGTGCTGGGTGTGGAAGAAAGGGTTAAGGGAGCTGAGGTCTGAGAGGGAAGGTGCAAGGGAGTTGGAAGCAGAGCAGTGTGGAGAAGAGCCAACAGAGTTCTTCACTAGAAGAAAAATTTCATCATTTTTGCCAGTAACGACTGACGTGTCTTGTACCGTGTTTGGAAATAGAAGCACATGACAGGCAGCAGATAGGACGTGCTCTACCCTTGCAGGACTGCTGTGACCAAGCAGTTAAAATAAGAAAAACAAACTTTCTTCTTCAACCGTTCAGCCGCCTCTGAACCCTGCTACAAACCCTGTGTGCAGCAGCCTTGTTGAAATCTTGCTCTGACACAAGTTTCTACTCTGGCTCCAGTCCTCCAAAATACAAAGTCTGCTTAATTTTATTTGAAATGTTCATCAATTTTGAGCAATTTCTTATGCAAACAATGATTCCCAATAAAGTTTTGAAACTTTCTATGAAACACATCCTTCTAAAAGTATTCTGGTCATGTCCCTTGCCTTTGATGGAAAAAGGCTACGGCTGTATAAAAAAATACCAGTCTGATTGGGAACATATTTGAGCCAACCCATATGCTAGTATTAATCGGCACAACTCCACTGAACTGGTGTAGCCTTTTCTAGGAAAATACAGCCGAGAACTGGGTTCATCACCATTGCTCCTAGAATCAAAGATTTATAGCAGTGCTCCAAGGATGTTCGAGAAATGGAGCAGTGTTTCAGAGTCTTGCCTGCTAGAGCATGAAATGCCCATGTTTTCTGCGGGGGTCAAGAAACCTAAAGGTCATGTTCTTCTGGAAATTCAGAAGAAGGTATTCACTGCCTTTACTTCTATAGCTATGTAGTACATAAATATCCACACACGTACATATACAGACATGTCAGCTGGGGAATGGCTGTTGAGGAAGTTTGAATATGCAAATATTACAGTGATCTGGATGTAACTTTTACAAGTGATGTTGCCTCACTCTTTCAGCTGCTTAGTGTCATTAGCTTTGAATTTATGCCCAATTTCAGCTGGTCAGTGCCTGATCCAACTAACCCTGTGTTTACGTTGGCAATTGTTACATTGATGGAATTATGGCTGTGAATTTTCTCCAATATTCTGCATGTTGAGAAATTCTGGATATAGCATGGGCTGACTCAAGCTTAGATCACAACCATCACTCCTGGGGAAGAGGCAGAAACGTTGCTGAATCACAGCCATTTTACGAGCGCTCACAAAGACAGAACTTCATAATCCGGAGGTCATCTTTTGTTATCTCCAACACTGAAGTAAACAGTTTTACAACAATTATATGACTGGTTTTCTAGTTGAGACAGAATAAAGCTATAACTGTGTTTTAGATAGATATGATATTGCTTCATCCTGCACAAACAAGCTGTGTGGCGAGCAATGTTGTATTCGGAGCAAGTAGCTGTAACTGAGAGCAGGAAAAAAGGATGAATGTGGAAAAGTTCATTATATTGCAAATGTCATATATGTTTACAGTGCTGTTGTCTTTAATAATAAGAACAGTTTGTATCACAGCAGGAGGGAATATATAAATGTTCTAAATTACAGTAAAACGTGCAAGTAAATTGTTTTTTCCAAGCACAAGCAATTCTAGAGCTGGTCATAAAATTAGAAAAATCTTCTTTTTGGTTGCATTTGATTTATTTTTTCAATTTGCTAGACTATCACAAGTATTAACTGTGTTATTGTATTTGTTCTTCTGATAAAAAATTGTTAGGAAAGAAATCCCTCCTCAGAAAAATTATTTCTGTAAGGCATAAAAAATATATATGGGGGCATGTTTATAAGCACGTATTTTCTTTACATGAAAAAGAAAACCAGCTGAATATTAATTAAAATATCCTGATTATTAAAATGCTCTAATTATTACCACAAACACTGGCCCTGGTTCAGGGAAGTGTTTAAATACATGCAGGTTTGTTTTTTTCAGTCTCGGGGACTTTCCTGGGTTCTAGTGTGTGTGCAGAAGCATTCTTCCCAATTTCAGATCCTCTCCTGGAATTACCGTTGGAAAAAATCTTGTCTCCACATGCAAGGAAACCCAAGGTTCGTACCTCAGGTTCAGTTACAATACACAGTTTCTGTAGTCCGATTCTACAACTTCTCGGGGAATGTAAGACCCAGATATTTTCCTATTATGCAAAGCTGCACGTTTTACTCACTATTGTTTTAACCCCCCTGGAAGCTGGAGGCTGAAGGCTGTTTCCTTGCTGCTGCAGAGGCTTTTCTTTTCTATTGTGTGAGTGTGTCCTGGGTTGTTATTGTAGGGTTGTGATCTCGGGCTGTTTGGCTAGCTGTGTTTCTTTTTTGGTGTTAGTTCGGTGAAGCATTTGATCTGAAACAAAGCGAGCTATATGTGAACTGAATTAAAAGAAGCTCAAGATTTGTCGCCTGGTACCACTGTATCTGTAATTTCTGGATAAATTTTGGGGCCGAGAGGTGCCTTCCCCACACAATAAATTTGCTGGCTGGTGGGGTCTCTCGGGCCCCCGCTCAGCCCGAAGAAATAGCCTGAAACGCATCCCTCGTGGGAGTCTGAGGGCAAAAAGCGAAACTTTGCGGGGCTCGCTGGGTCAGGCGCAACCTGAAGCCCTCCTGAGCGCATCCGCTCCGCTCCTTAATTGAAGGGCATAAAAGGGATGCCTGCGTGGGCCGGCCCGGTGCCTCTCTGCGTGAGGAAC
>NW_010972809.1:8753600-8793117 GCF_000737465.1 Haliaeetus leucocephalus | reverse complement strand
CGGTCCCGCCGCCGCCGTTCACCGGCGCTCGGGGCAGCGGCTGTGCGGCCCGCCGCCCGCCTTTTCTCTCCTTCCCTCTCTCCCCTCCTCAGCCTGAGGGCTGCCGCTTCGCCGGAGACGACTTTGAATCCTTACGCAGGTTTTTGTTGTCCTGGTGGGGTTTTTGGGGGGTTTTGCTTTTTAACGCTCTAAAAACGTTTTACGAATAGCTTTGAGGTACGCGAAGGGAAAATATCTAAAAGAAATTAGTGTCTCTAAACTGCGTCGTGGAGAAGGTAGCAGTCTAATTACACGTCTGCTCTTAAGAATTCCTATTACGTAAACTCTATCATCACCTTCTTTCAGGTTTTCTTCGAAAACATAGCAAAAACGGATATTCGTTGCTCTTCAGCGCACCTCACCTTATTGACTCGCCAAAACAAAAGCTTTTCAGGTTTTCAACACGCACTGGGTTTGGTTTCTGTAAGAACACAAAGGAAATCCTGTCGGTGGAAATTTTTCAAAAGAAAGAAACTGATTTTTGAGAAATCCAAACCACTGCAAGTTCCCTCAATCAGGACACGTGGTTCCCAGAAAAGAAGGAGGCAGAGCAACAGTTAAAGCAAGGAAGAAGAAATAAAAAAGAACAGAGGAAATGTAGAAAGAAGTGAGATGATTAAAGCACCTTGATACTAAGTCTTGTTCTGTGGGTGTGTTCTGAGCAATCCTAAAGAAAGGATCTGATTCTGTCTTTTTTTGCCTAAGTCAGGAATGAATGGAATTACCCTGGGTGTTACATAGTGCTGATACCAACAAGTGCTTGCAGACCCAGTCCTGCTTTGGTACCCAGGACCTGAACACTTCTTATGTGTATAATGCTTGGTTTTAGTCTCACGTACACTAGTTTCAGTGGATTTGCCATATAACTTACATGATGTGTGTATAAATGAAAGGAGAGTTAGGTCTTTTGTTTAATTTTCTTTTTAATACAGAAAATCTGTAGAACTAAACTAAAGCCAGTGGAATAACTGTGGATTTGCACTGGTGAGCATAACAGCAGCATGTTATGTGTCCTGCAAAAAGCATCTCCCCATTCTTTTTTCAATTTGCATTCAGGAGTGCCAAGGTACATACAGTACATGTAGTAAGGAAGCCTTCCTCATCTGAATTAGCAGTGCCAATTTGTTATGTTGCAGTCTCCCTCTAGTTTTGAAGGGACTTGCTGAAAAGGAAATCCCATAATCTTGTCGCAAATATAAAGATAAGTAACATTCCTACTGGATCCATGATCAAAGAGCTCAGTGCAGTTGTATTCCCACATTCTTAATTCGCCTTTCAATGTATTCCAAGCTCTTTTCCTTTTTTTTCAGTCTGAAAGTGTTGTATATTTTTCATGAGACCTTTCTGACCAATTCCCACTAGATCAGGAGGGTGAAGTGAACGTATCTGGCTATGTTACAGCCTTCTCCTAGTGGGCCATTTGCAAAACCTCTGCATTTTTCATATGAAACTTCTAATTGTGTTAGAACCGCAGCACCAAAGTTACTTGATTTCTGCACTGAGTTTCCATGCTGCCACAGTTGCCTGTCTGACAGAGAAGCCATTAAAGCAAAGCAGTGATGGCTTCAAGCTGCAGACTCTGAGCCAGAACCACGCTTTCTCAGCCCATGTAAGCTCAAGTTAGGTTTCTACCCTCTGGCTGATGCCATTGGAAGGCTTAAAGCATTTGGCACATGTTACTGTATGGAATGCTACCCACTTCTTGTGTGCTCTCCCACTCCGTGGCCAAGGTGCTCCAGGAGGCTTTGTACACACCCTGCAAGCACCACCACCAGTTACAGCGATGTAGTTGACTCTAGAGCGAGGCTACCAACCTTTGAGAGGGGGAGAAGCAGGACTGTGTATATGTACCCACAGAGGTGTAGAACTATCCAAGAAAAGCAGCCAAAACACCAAGCAGAAATTAGGGTGTTTTGATGCAGTTCTGCCCTTTCAGTTGTTCTTCATGCCTTCTTACCAGTTCTCTTTACACCAACTGCCTCTGCAGTAATGAACTGAACCAGTAGTGTTATCTAGCTGTAATCCAGAATTTGGCCCAAAACTATTTCAATGACTAAATTAGAAAAGCTTGTTTATTGGTTTATTGGCAGCTGTACCTTTTTTCCTTTTTTTTTTTTTTTATTGTTGCTTAAGAGATGGAGGCAGACTCTCAGTTCCTGCAAGTTATGGAGCTTCGTTGTCTTCTTGTGGTATAGTCTGTACTGAATAAGGATGAAACTGAGACCCTTTGGGTTCACCTCTGCCAGGTCTCCCAGCTGGTGGGTTCCAGCTTTGTCCCTGTAAAGTGGGTAGGCTCTTATCTCAGACATCACTTATGGGACATCACACTCACATTGCACAGATGTAAAGGATATCTTTGGGCACTAAAAATTCTGGTTTTATGGCATCTGCCTGTCCTTTGAGTTTGAAGAATTATAATCTTTGATTTGTACTGCTATGATTCAATTTGGCTTTATACGGTAAGCTAAAATCCATGAGCCATGCCTTTCATTAGGCTGTAGGCTGTAAATACCATACCATTTCATACCTGATGCAGACAAGGCTCTTTACCTTAAGCAAGTCTAAAGCTACATTAGCAGTATAGTTGAGTAGTAGAGGATGTGGCTGCACATAAGTAAGATGACCTTCAGGTCCTTGTTAGGTTTTACCAAAAATGTCTGATGAAGCTGTGCTCTGAGGGACGTGGAGTGAAGGACAGAACCAAAGAAGACATGGTTCGCTCTGCTCTTTCTTTTAACCAAGTCTTCAAATAGTGCAACTGTTTTTTCTTGTTTGCTCTTGTAAACAGGGAGACTGTTTTGGATCCTAAAAAAAATCCAATTCAGACATTATTAGGTGAGGATCTATGCAGTACAGTATGAAGAAGGTCAGCCTTGGCTGACTGAGGTGATTCCCTCCTGGCCTTAAAAAGTGTGAGAAGTTGTGTGCTCCTAGTGATCCCAGATGGTGTTGATGAATAAAGTTAATAGAATTTTTAATAAAAGATACAACCACTGGAACTGAATCCACCACTATTTTAAAACATGAAATAGATACTTACCTTATAAAGCTAGAAAGTGTTTGGTTGGTAGCCATGGCAATTTACAGGTGTTAAATTAGCCACAATGGGGCTGCCTAGTTCCCTGATGCAACAGAAATATTTTGAGACTTACAATGAAAAAAATTAATAAAGCCCTGCAATATAAAGAGTATAAAGTTCAAACAAGAATGGAGAGTGCAAAGTTATATCTGTATTTCTATGAAATTTCATAAAATAGGATTTTACACCGAGTAATACAACCTGCTGCTTCAACTGAAATAAGGAACTTGGTTTGATATTTTCATTAAATGCAAAGTATTTGTGGATACTGGTGGCAATTAGGTGTTGCAAATGCAGTCATCAGTTTGAAACTGAGCATATAAAAAGGTATTTTAATAAAAAATACGGTCACCTTGGTACCTGAATCTACCCTTATTGCATTGTATGGCAGACACTCTATCCATTAGACTGCAGTCACAGGTTAACAAGAAGGGAAATTTCAAGGCATAGAATTAGCTACAGGAAAGCTCTCCTATTATTGTATGAATGCAATAAAGACACAGCAAAATTTACAAGGAAAAATTTAATAAAATATTGACTATAAAGGCTACAACATTCTATGTCTGCTCCATAGCTGATATCCAAATCTGTGCGTGTTCAAAAGTCCATGCAAATTGGACTTAATTTACTTTGCTTTTTCCTTCTTCAGGAATATAAAGTGAGCACAATAATTTTCCTTTATTTTTATCTATAAATGGTTTCCTAAATGGGAGCTTATTAAAAAGGAGGCAGGGTTAGGCTGTCCAGGATGTTAGAGTGATTATGTCTTGGCAGCACCAGAAGAGGCTGAGTCCAAGGGCCTGACTGTTAGTTAGCTTCTAGCCAACACCCTGGATTCCTAATCAGCTTAAGAAATGTATGGAGAGTGACAAGTGGACTCTGTCCCAGCTTTATTTTCGTCATTGCTCACAGCTGCCAACTGACAGGTTTTGGTACGTCAGTTATCTTTGGCCATGTAGAGGGCTATTGGAATTGCCATACCCAACTCTGCCAGGGATCCCCAAATTTCTCTGTTATGTTTCCATCTAAAAAAAAGATACTTCCACTGCAGATGTTTCTATTGTGAAATAAGAGAGGAAAAAAGAGTAAGTTTCTCAGGAGGCTGTGCCTTCTCTCCTTTTTCCCAGGAAGAGCTCATAAGAGGTAGGGGACAAAAATGGCTGCTCTCTAGACAGTTTTTAAGAACCTGAAGGTCCAATCCACAGACACAAAAACTAAACCAGTTTCACGTCACGTCAGTCAGACCCAAAATAAATGTAGCCAGCTGTAGTATGGTATACTAGTTGGTATGGTGTTGTGTTGCATGACTGTTCGTCAGTGTGACTGGGACCAGACCTGTGCACAGAGCCACTCTGCAGCGTGCAGCTCTGGTGGAGGCTCCTCCTCTGGCTCTCTTACGAGGGGAGACGCCACCACACGATAACCTGTTGATCACCCTATCGCAGACGCTTAAACCCCAAATCTGTGTAAAGAGCGAATATGCATACACCTCTTGAGCATCTGAGAGAATACCTGTAAAGAGCAACACATCCATCCACATTGTCCCAGAGAGGTCTGGACAATGTTCTTATTAAAAATTCACCCTGGCTTAGAAGTTTTCCTGTGATCACATAGTTTTCTGGAGGACTTACGTATCAGGGGATGTATATCTAGTTCATACCATCACGGGAAGAAACTTGCCAACTTGAGAGGGATAATGTGTTTGGGGTGGTGATAGCACTTTGTCATCCATGGGCCCAGGTTTCAATGTCTTCTTCCAGATAAACCCCCTTGGAAGCCAAAGGAAATTTTTGGCCCGAGACAGACACTCAGTATGAAGTGTTTTGCACGGTTTTGTTTCTGTAACAGTTTATAGAAGAATGGGGGAATAACGACAGCGGAAGGTATATTACTTAAGTGTAGACTGGTGTGAAGGCTTCTGAGACTTATCTGCTGTTTCCCTGCATCCTTGTTAACCTACAACCCATGGTGGTCCACAGTGAGTTTGCCTGTATGCTTGTCCACCAGACAAAGTGACTTTTATTTACTTTAAAACCTGTGGTGTTGGTGTGCCAGCATTGTCAGTGACTCAGGCAGTGATTAAACACAGAAGTATTTTTCCCTACATTTATGAAACATAAAGATATTTGTTTTGATTCCATCACTGTCACCTCATTAGGCACCAGGAAAGTTAGGTTATACGTTGAATCAGTTTTGCACTTCGTTTTGTTTACTTTTCATAAATTAACATGGTAATTCACTGTAATAAAATTCTTCGTTTACACAAAGATATCAAAAGGCATCGTCCATTATTCTCCTTAATGTTACAGCTTTAGAATGTGCAGCGAAAAGCTCTGTTTATATTGCAGCTGGATAGAGCACTTACCACAGAGCGTCACATCCCAGATATGCTGTGCTTTAAGAGGCAGCAGAGAAACGCCAAATAATGAAAAAAAAAACCCAAACCACACACACACACACAACCCCCCCCCAAACCAGCAAACGAAAAACCCACCTCCTCTGTTAAAACGTCTCCCACTGTACTGAATTACTTATCCTAAACTCAATCTCCTTCCATTTACATCCCTTTTTCTTGGTCTAGCAAGTAGCAATGAGGTACATTCCTGTAGGCACGAGAAGGCTGAGTCCTACTAGCTGCAGTGTGCAAAAGTGCTGTCCGCCGTCATTAGAGCAAGAAACATCAGCGGTGAAGGCAGCACAGGAGTCGGACAGACTGTGCGCTTTTATCATTGGCAAACAACCGATCCTTTACCGTCGCAAGGCGTGACATGCCCTTCAGTCCCACTGTGCCTTTGTACGTTTTGGGTTCTGGGTGCCCTTCCCTACTGATCCAAAGCGCTTGAGTTCCCTGAAGAAAAAATGGTTCATACTGGTTCTGATTTCGGATGCTGCTTGGCGTTTGCCAACATGTTATTTCATTCTGCTATGTAACTGGTACTGGAATTGCATGCTATAGAAGAAATTATCCAACTTACTCACTTCCCACAGGTGGAAGTGAGGTACTGAGAGCAAAACAAAGCTTAGCTTAAGCTTCTGTTTCTTCTTTTCTCTCTCTTTCCTCTTTTAGGACTGTTTATGTTTGCACGAGCTGCAGGGGAACTGGAAGTGCAATAGCTGATCTAGCAAGGCACAACCCCCAACCCCCAAATATCTGTATGTTTTATTTGTGTCTCCTTTGAACTTTTGGGGGAAAAAAAAAAAAAAAAAAGGCAGCCAGAGAAAGGGAAGGATCTGATGGGTTAAAAATTCACTATTGTGCTTTACATCAGCACTATTGTGCTAACATTCTGGCCTGTACTCGCACCAGTCTCGGCTAATTTCCTTGAATGGAGAGCACATGGTGGACGAGATCCAGCCATGCTTTGCCATAGCGTACAACAAAAGCAGCCACAGAAGACATCTTCTTCTGTGCAGTGAACCCATGATGATTTTTAAACAAGTATTCCTTACTGGGTATTAAAAAGGGCTTTCAACACTGATACTTTAAAAACCAGGAGGGATATTTTGAAAGCCCATTTTTTTGGACAGTTAAGAAAATTTTTGCAGAAGTTTTATGAGCATGTATGGAACATATACTGTTAGGAATATGTTAAAAAATCTTGCAAGTTTAATTTTAGAGATTAAAGAATAAACATTATGGCATTTAGAAATAGGTTAATAATTAAACCTTTCATCTAAAAGATACAAGAATCTTTTATCTCTTGTATATCGATGGATGACATGATGACAAACAGTGATTTTTATTAACTTTAATGTTATCACCCACTCAAGACAAGGGTCAATAAATTAACTATGTTCCAGAAATCAACAAGTTACAGCAAGATTTATCCCTCCGTTTCCAACATGTGGTTTGTGGAGCACTGGTTGTACATCACTTACTTGCTGGCGGTCTTCACCCAACACACAGGATTACAGCGGCTGTAATGCAGGATGGATCTAACCCCTGCAGTAGGTAGGAGTGGATACAGTGGATGCGGTGGACCGACCATCGTCCCAACCGCTGCAGCCCTGCCTGCAGCGCAGGCAAGAGGGTGAACTGCGAAGGGGAGGGTAGTCGCTGCAAACAGACCTTCAGCCAAGTTAGGAAAAACATGGAGCAAGAAGTATTGGGATAGTACGGAGCAGCCATACCCGGGGAAACCTCTCAGCACAGGAAAGGGGTTAGTGTTTTGGCAACCTCACCTTGTGGAAGGAGCCTGCCCACCCCGAGGGTCGTGTCCCCAGGCTGGCCAGAGGCATGTCAGCAGGTGGCTGGGGCTGTCCTCCTCCACCCAGATGGTCCCTCGCTGCTCTCCCACTTCCAGCGAGACTCCTCGTGCCACGAGGGCTTCTCGTTGGACTTGATCCCAAATCTACACAGTTTATGGAAAGATTCCTGCTCAGGTCAACTGCTTTGGTTTGAGTGACTGCACGGAGGCACTCTTGAATTCCGGGAGTTCAGAGCGGGGTCCTGAGCCTCCATCAGGTGTCAAGAGAGGTGAGGGGGACGGTGACAGCCATGGCAACGCCTGTGAAGGGCCAGAGTGGCTTGAACTCGTTCTCTACCTTCCCCCTCCTGTATTTGAGGGATTTTTATGGAAAACACATTTGTAATGTATTCGATTGCATCTATGCAGGGGAGAATTAGATTGGCATAAAGGTAAACAACTGGCAAATTATTCATAACTCAAAATCTGCCCGATGTCTTTTTGTTCCAAAACTTTAGAAATTAGAGACTGCTCACCAGATGTTATAAAAGAAATTACTAATTTAACTGCTAAACTGCTAAAAGGCTCACTCTGGTAATATTTTCCTGCAGAAAATGTCTGTGTCTTGTTAAATGTTTATTGAATACTGTAATTATATTACATTTGCTGTTAAACGATATTGACATTTTTGAATAAAAAGGGTTTTTTTTGTTGTTTTTTTTTAATCCAGGCAGGATCTATAATGTGAACATCTGGTTGCAACCTAATGTGTGGCATTGAAACAAAAAAAAAATCTCCCCACCCTCAAAGAAAAAAGCCTTCTGCCAATATTTTTCTCTGTGTATTATTTTTTCAAAGTAGCTCCGGCTTTTGTAGCACCAGCTATGATTAAGTACCAGGACTTTCTCACTATCAGCAAATGTTTAAAGGCAAGTAACCAGCAAAGCTTCAGCAAGCTGATGGCTGGTGAAATAAGGATATATTTAGCAATGAAACAGCTGTTTCTTGAGCAATAACCCAGCTGTTTGGCTTGGAGAATACCTGTTAGAGTTATTAATCATATTAAAAAGTAGAAAAAAACCCCTGACTCTGGAAGGCATGAAACAGACATTTTAAGGGCTTTTTTTATAAAAAGGTGGCTTTGTTACTATAAGGAGTGTAAGAAAAAAAAAAGCGGGAGAGGGGTTGGGAATCTTTTAGAAGTATAGAGGTATTTAAATAGATGCACTTAATATTGCTGCCAGCTACCAATCAAGTTTCTTTTCCTCATTTAGTGAACTATGCTCTTGTAAAACACTTGCAAAATGCTTTGTATCACAGTGTTTCTGCATCCATTGCCTTCCCTAAATCTTTCTGTTGAATTACTGGGAAGGGTTCAGATGTGATGTTGGCTAACTGCACCACTCAGCGTACATTTATTTTTTCCCATTTCCTATTGGGTAATGGAAGACAGAAATTTGGCTCCCTTCAGCCTTGGGACCTATCCATAACTCAAAGAATGTGATTTCTACTGGAGGCTACAGTAAGGAATACGTATAAAATTCTACCATCTAGCTTGAATGTTAAAGACAGACTTTCTTTTATAGGGTTTCCCTGTCACGCAGTAGATTTAATCAAGAGAACCAGTCAATTACAGTATGCTTGCGCTGAACAGACGTGAGACGCAACTCAAGTATTTAAATTGCAACTTGTGCTGTTCATAAAGGTGTTGCTGGCTGGGAACATCTTCAAAAGCAAAAGGTTTCTTGTATGTAGATAGGACCCAATCCTGACTGCTGTATATGCATAAAAAGTAATTCTAGTGGCTCCATTGTTATTCCAGGTGGTCCTACACTGCACAGCTGGAACAACCACATGAAAGATCTATGTGTGGACAAAGCACATGCTCTTTGGACAATGCATTAATTCACTAAAAAGTGGACAGATACATTTCTTTTGGCTAGCTTTTGGGGATTTTCTGACTTAGGGTACTTGAGTTTTCTTGTGCTTTATATCTCTTTAAAGAATAAGTAAATAGAATAAAACTCAGATATTTTAAACATGTTAGACCTGAGCTACTTTTTTCAGCTGGAACTGGACACTGCAGTGTTTTTTAAGCAGAACGCAATATTTTGACCTGTCAAAATGTTTCATTTAGGGGAATCTGAATCAGAGAATAAAGACAATCTAGTTAAGCTGTACTTTTTTATTTATATCACTAATTTTTATAAAACCATCCATATGAACAGAAATGCATCTGTCAACAATGAAAATAGCTCAGGCTTCCATCAAAGAATTAATTCATGCATTGAAGGCTACATGAGCTATCATAACTAAAATCTGCTCCCATTTATCGTGGTTTACATTTTTTGCATTAGAGTAATCTGCCTGTTGTACTGCAGAATGACTCAAGGGCCTGGCAGCATTCCCTACCAGCCTCACGTGATACAGGATGAATGTGCACAATTTTGCCCTGGGGGTGGACATAGGTTCCTTGCCTCACTGGATATAAGCTTACCTTTCTCCTTGCACTCCTGTGACTTCTCCACACTTGAGAAGGTTTTAGGAAGGAGGCAATTGGGAGAGCACATCATGAGTCCTTTTTTGGCCACCACCAGCATTAACCTGTCAATGACTCCATGGCATCTAGCAGATATATTGCTTCAGCAGCTAAGCATATGATAAAAATGTGCTGCTTGGACTCAGTAAGTATTATGCCAAGGTATCGTGTCCATATACACACAAACAGCTCACAGTAAGACAAATCAGCAGTAATAACAAAATAATTTGGTGGATCAATGGAATCATTCTTAGCTTGCAAAAGATATTTGTGTTTTCAGATTCTCCTTTTCCCCCAAAACAACACCATGACCTAGCTTGCAGTTGTATTTTCACTGCAAGGGTTTCTTGCAACTCCCAGAGAAGACAAAACTTGCATTGTGGGCAATGCAAAGGCCCACATTAATTTCAGGCATATGGGCGGGTGGAGTTTAAACCTGGTCCTTATGTTCAGGATGTCAAAGAGTTGTGGTTTATCCCGTAGTGATTTATACACACTGGCATTATAGTACCTCACGTAAAGCTAACATAAATGAGCCAGGGCAAAGGGTGCTATAGAAAAGATAGCAGTCAGTGAGGACCAAAGCTTGTCTCCGTCACACACTGTGTTGCTCCACATCCCGTTTCAGGGCTGTATGGTGTCATCCGAGGCCACGGGCCCCTGCTGCAGAGAAGTGAGGGGGGGCAGAAGACGTGCTTTCGCAGCGGGTACCGGAGGTCCTGGTGGGCTCGGCGTGAGTCTCCCGCTGGCTTCTGGAAAGGGCGTCAGCTACAGGAATAGCAAAATTGGTCTCAAGGTACCACCAACAGCAACAGGTCTGATGTTGGCTGTTTGTCCATTTTTTTTCTCTCTTAGATGAAAAGTAAATGCTGGATATAATTTAACATAATATAACTGTACACCGTGTTTCTGCGGCTCTAAACAGGATATGGGAACATAAGTGGCTTGGAAAGATGCCATCCCTTTCTCTGCAGGTAGGTGTCCATCAGCACTGCTATTGCACAATGTTTTTCCTGGGTTGATAGTGGAATTTAAAATGTGGTTTGTAAACTGCAGTTTGTTATGCTGAGGGCTTACCGGGGAGGTTTTGACAGACACCTAGGATTGAATCATCTTAATGAACAAAATAACTTCTGAGATACTGTGAAGCTTCATGGCTTATTCAGCAAGGAATTGAACTACCAAGTTCCTAGAGGCTCTCATCTGATACCTCCAGTAGGGCAAGCGAGAGGTGGGAAGTGGCAGGTCTGAAGGACGACCACGCTGACTGGGTGTGCAGCAGTGGTATGCCAACTGATAAGCTGTGAAGCAGACCACGTCACATTGCTGCCTTAGGTTTCTATCCTCTGCATTTCATAAAACTAATAGGAACACTCTAGTCTGCGAAATATTGAATTGGATTGAAACTGGCCTGGAGGTTAATGGGTTAGAGGGAAGAAGGAGGTCCGACCAGACAGATAGCTCATCCCAGAAGCTTCAATTCTTTGCCTCACCAAAAATACTGGTCTAATTTCAATGGCATATGACAAACATGTATGTAGATATACAATTCCATAATTTCTTGATGGATTTTTAGATGTATAGGGAAAGATACCATGTAAATTATCTTCAGATACATTGTATTACAAATTGTATTATAATAGTATTATATTATAATATAATTATTATTAAACATTATAATTATTGTATTATAATTGTACTTATATCTATAAGTTATATTCATATCTATATGGATATGCACATACATGCACACTATAGATGTGTGTGTATATATTTTACAGGAAGATAAACAGAAGAATCTTGCTAATATCTATCTAGAAATGTTTAAAAAAAAAAGAAAAAAAAGAATTTAATTTCCTAAGTGTAATCCTTGAGAAAATTTGTTGTTTGTTGTTTCTGAGCTTTCTTCATCACTCTGGAGCAAACGTAGATGTCCATTTCTTTGTGGAGATGATATGGTGTGTAAAAAAGTTCTCAAGAACTTTTTAACCAGCCAAATTGTTGCTGAGCAGCTATCCAATGAGCCAAAGGAGAATTAAGACATTTGCCAGTATGTGAAACAAATCTGATCAATAGCCTGCCGGAGTTCCCAAAGGAACCCTTGCCAAAGGCTGTTCAGTGTTCCTCATCCATCATATGGAAAAACCACAAGCACATATTGTCATATCGATGAGGCTGTTTGCTCCTCATGGGATGGGTCCCAGAACCAGAGGGGAGTGTCGGTTCTCATCTCCCATCCTGAAGCTGGATACTCTGCAACTGTCTGCCTACATGCTAGTCTGTCAAGGGACAAATAGTAAAAAACGGTAAAAGTTACTGCCATAATATAATCAATATTTTCATCATCTGTAAAATGCCATCTCTTCTGAAGTTAGGCATTCCAGAAAATTAGCACTGTATTAATTCATGAGAAAAATTTGAAATGATTAATTTATCTGTAGTTTTAGCCCCTTTTTGTCCACATATTTCCAGGCTGATTTGGAATGTCATTTTGCAGAACTTTCTATTTGTGCATTGATTTCTAATGCACAGCATTTGTTATTACCTCTTTTTCACTCATTGTTGGCCTGCTGAGAGCACTATTTCTATTGCCTGGTTGGATTAGTGTGCAAGAATTCCTTGTGAAATACTTGTGAACACATCTCTGTTAATTACATTACAATGGGAACAGAATAGTCTCCAAATGGTGTACATTTATTTTTAGAAGACTGTACCTTAATAGCATTTATTAAATCTCTGCCCCCTCATCTAAATTCTAACAACATTTCATTAGTGTTCCTATTTATTTATTTACTTTTACAGAGCAAGGATACAAAGTTAGGCTTCAGGACCCAAAGCTTTGGTTTATATACAGTTACTAAACGCAGCTGAATCCAAGGAAAAATATACTAGAAAGTAGAAGGCGCCAACTGTTAGGAGCTTTTTTTGCTTGGGTAGTTTTTATTCAGATATGTTTTTCTTTTCATGAAGAATTCAAACATGCTTGCTTGAGCAATGCCATCTGCAGGCTTTCTAAAGACAGTGATTTTGTTCTTTCAGGTCTCCTTTCTTCAAAGACTTAAATCCATCCTAAAGGTTACACTTTGAGTTTGGTCCCATTGACTTAAACAGGGCTACCTACTAGTCAAAGAGGTAAGCAGTGGAGTTGCAGTGAAAAGACCCTGTTTGCCATCCTTTGCCAACAGACGCGTTAGACAGACGCAATTTGCCATACAAACGTGTATTGACCAGCAAGATGTCTGCCTGCCTCCTAACTTCCCACTGCTGGCATAAAAATCCTAGCAAAAGCAGCCTGTCACACATGACACTCAGAAAAGAGGAAGAAAAGTCCTGTCCCCTTCAGTCTCTGGGGACAGCAATCCCCAAACTCCTTCAGAATCAGGAATTGTAAATGGGGACCCCTTTTGAATGGTGCGGATGACAGACAGGTTTCGTGCCTCTTTCTCCCAGTGAGCCTGTACAAGGAGGTCAGTGATTGTAACCTTGTACTTCAGCTCTTTCCACAGTTTAGCTTGATGCAATTGAGGACTTTTTATTCTTTTTACCTGAAGAGTAATTGCATGCTCTAAATCTTGTCTATTTTTGCAGCTATTTTAGTTAGTCTAATAAAAGACAATACCTCTCTCTACACACCTCGCCTTGGTTATATCCTTAGACCATCATAGCTACAACACCACTTATAAAACATAATGCATCTAAAAAATAATACATCCATTTCTTCTTTTAATTTTCATATCAAGTTGAAGTGAAATGTCAACATTTTTATAATCCATGAGTACCATGAGCAAAAGCAGGATGTAGAAATGCTGGTGGTCTGATCCCTAGTTGGTTTAAAAGGCAATAAAGATAGATTGTTTCTTTTAAGATGCTGCAGTCATTTTATTTTCCTAACTCATAGTACTAATCTCTCATAGCACTGATAGTTCTGCATGGGTCTGACTCCTTGAAAAGGTCCTTATAAGGCTTTGTAGCTCCAAACCAGCTTTCTCTTAGTACCTACTTGCTCTTGGAAAAATCTTTTTCATCATGTCATGCAAAGCAAAAAATTAAAGTCAGTTTCTCTTCTTAGCACTCTCAGCCATTACATCCATGAGCTAGGAGGACCAAGGCGTGCATGATATATTATTAACTGCATTAACATTGTAGTGTTAGAAGGAGCAAATGATACACAATCCCTGAAGTCAACAGAAGGACCACTGGAATTCCAGAGAAAGCCAAGCTGTTTGTCCATTTTCAGTTGTTTTGTAGGCACTAGGACAGAGGCAAGTTTGCATTTGAAATGAAATGCAGTACACAGAATAAATATGAACCAGACATAACATCAGAAAATGTGGATGGAAACAACTCTTCCTGCTACCAAAGCTAGATCTGGGAGAACATCCTGCTAAAAGTCCACACATAAGATCTTTAGAATAGGGGTTGCTCTCTCCAGCACCATAGCATTTCCTAGGAAGGCAAAAGCAAATCAGGCTTTTGGTCCATGGTTGGAAGTAATAGGAAGCTGGTGGAGGTTTGGGATGTTTCTTTGAGGTACGGGTCTCCATAAAGCTGGAAGGAAAGAGATTTTTTTTTGAAGGCACTGAAGTCAGGTCAGTAGAGAAACTGATTACTGAAACCATCTCTGGTTTGGATGCAGCAGGTAAAACCAAGCCTACAAGAATAAATGAGATGTGTCTGGGTCAGGCTAGGTTTATGCTGTAGCTGAAACACTGACAGATAACCTAAGGGTAGAATTAAAAAAAATCTGTCTTGGTTTTAGGAACTTCAGGCATGAACACTAAATCTGACCTAACATTAGCCCTGCCTCTGAAGGTCCCTTCCCAACTAAATCATTCTGTGATTCTAAGTATGATCTTCTTATGCTGTAGTGTATTTTGCAATACTGGTGAGCTATAAAAATTTCCAAGTTACAAACATTCTACATGAGGGATTGTTTTTGTTTAGCAGCCTATAGGATGGTGGCCTGGGCGCTAGCTTCATCAAATCCTATTTTGCTATTTTATCATGCGTGCTCCCTATTGCAGAGTGTTTTTAAGTCTTGCAACCAAAACAATTTGGTTTTGCAGGTTCTCATCTCCTCTTTTCTCTTGCTCCTTTTACTGCATATTGTATACGCATACACAAAATGAGCACCATTTACAATTCTTCATTACTAACATTATCTACACATAGACAACTCTTTCTTTATAGAAACACAATTGTAGTCTTTAGAAAGCTAATGCTAAGCCTCATTTCTTTCGTTCAAGACTTGGAAGGGCATATAAATCATCACAGTGGGAGCTGGTAAAGACCATATTAAGCCAGTATCAACCTGATGTATTTCTTTTACAGAGACATCAGCCCTCAAGCCATTACGCTCACTGCTTATCCTCTAATATTGCAAAGCTATTTTGGCTAAAATATATGGAAAGCTATAGAAGTGCCTTTCATCTGATATTGTGATACCTTCAGGCTCTTATGCAAGAGGGTGGTCTCATGATTACAGCATGGAACAAGAAGTCAGAAGAGCTTGCTTCATTCCTAGCCCTCACCCAGATTTTCTGCAGGACTTCAAACAATTTGTCAGAGGCAGTGGAACAGCATGGACAGTGGAGAGAGTGGCCAGAGCTCAGTATGCACAAACTCTGTGAAGGTAAGAAATGAGTGAGGCAAAATTTTCTCTGCCTTGGGCCTTAAAGTAATGGGATGTACTTTACTGTTTCAAATGATTACGTTTAACTATCTCGTAGTTATATCACTATAGTAAAGGAATGTTTCCTAGACTGCACTGCATCAGTGGCTTTCTATGAACTTCTGTAGATAACTGCATGTGCCTTTTCTTTATCTCCCCCCCCCCGCCCTTCTTCTTTTCCAAGTTATCCAGGAAGCTCTCAAGAATCTTTAGACCTGTCACTCTAAAATGCATTGCATTGTCTGGCATCAGAAAGGTAAAATGCCTGAATCCATCAAATTAACATTTCACCATTGACAAAATGAGATATATTGTTATCAGAGGTTTACATACTTACTGCTATTGCTCGCATAATTTTTTTTCCCCTCAGTGCTTTTATAAACCTCCAAATGAGGTTGATTCCTTCTGCTGAGAGATTTAATTGTTGGTATATGTTTTCTGTGGGAATGATGAAAGCCAGCTAGAATTACTGCTGAGTGAACTAGAGCAATCCAGGATTATGATGAATGGGAGTAGTGAATGATCAGTGACTGATGTAAGCAAAACATTACTGAGTTTGAAGCGCCTATAATTAGAGGGACATGATACTTCAACTGAACATTGCCATGTCAAACATAGGACAAATACAATATTCGTCTTTAAGTACTGAAAGCTTTTGAGTGAGAAATTAGTTAATCACAAAATGGCGTGTGCTGAATTTGGCAAGTGAGAACTAAAACATTGGGAAATGTTTCTTCAGAGCTCAAGCTGACCCTGGTCACACAAAGTCATGCCATCCCATTACAAAGTTTTGGTCTTGTCACTAAGCAAGAAGTGACCCTTTTCTCCTACAGTTTCTCATACCTGCTAGGCTCCTCTCTAAACTACCTCAGGAAACATTACTCTGTGCTCAGATTGCTGCCTAGAAATAACTTATTTAGCCCCTTGAATTTGAATCGATAAGTCAGGTTTTTTATTTCTTTGCCCAGTAGAATATACGGCTCACAGACTACAGGGTGGTTACGTCAGGACACGTCAGGCGGCAGCTGGAAAGCTTACCTCTAAGGGTAGTATTTACAGAGCTGATGATCATACTTAAAAGGATGTGACCTATATACAGGAAATCATGGAGATAAAGAAACTCTGTTTTTCTAGTAAAACTTATTTCTAGTGAAATCTAAGAGTTTCTGAGGCATAACTGAAACCTGATTGTGGGCAAGAGTAGGTTATAATAGAACATCGCTTCTGGAGGAGAAACCAAGCAGGTCGAAGTAATTTGCTTTAATTAAAGGAGACAGAAAGTGGACAGAATATTGGTTTTTGAAGGCAGGACATCAGGAGTGCAGATCTTTACCTCCTGTACAAAGCAGTATGTATAATCAGAGTACTGGTGGCATACAGTGGACCTTAGGTTCACCTCAGTCCTCATTTCCTGAGGTTCTTTTGACACCACTGAAGTGTATTAAAGACAATCTTCTCTGGCAGTATTTCAAGAGAGAAGGGATATTATGAAATGCAGCAAGAGCAGAGAAAAATAAATGATCATCAGTAATGTCCTTTTAACATTGTGTGTGTAGAGGGGGAGTGTGAGCATGTGCACACATGTAAGTAATCTGGTTTTAAACTGATTTTTAGATTAAATGCTGTCAGATGCACAAAACCAACAGAAAAAAATGTTTCTGTTCTATGTTGCCCGCATTTGGGTAAGCTTGGCTGGTACCAACTGTAAGTAAAGAAAAGTATTAGAAGAGCAATTCATATTGGTGCTGCTCCTTTAGGAGAAATAACTGGTAACTGGTCATGGTGTTTCACACAGGCTTTGTTACATCTCTTTCCTTTTGCCTCTCTAAAGGAAAATAGACCAGGGCCAGCACACTGTATATATTAGCAGGTTAACGTACTGGGCCATACTTGCACTTTATTGTAAATGTTTTTGGTACTTCTTCTACGTCTGTGTTTACCTTGGGTATTTTCTTAGTTCACACATGTGAAATAACAGCTGGGACTTGCCAAAATATAGCAGTCAAGTGCTGTACATGTAGTAGCTTTAAAACTAACACAGGTGTCCTAGATCCCTTACGCAGAATAAACAGAAGCACACGATCAAGAGTGTGTCTAACTCCTCTTTTCTGGAAATGACGTGTCTTGAAATGCTTGATCTGACAGTTGCTCTGGTCTCTCAAGAAAAATGCATCACATGGGTGAAATGCTGTTGATTTCTACAAACAAGTACACCGTCTTTTTTTTTTTTTAATAGAAATGTAGTATCATAACCTGAATCTACCAATTTCCACCCTTTTTCTTTTTTTCAAAGGAAAGGCAAGTACATTTAATGAGCTTAGTTCACTCCTGGGTCACACCAGGAGCAGAAGGACAAGACCTCCATCACTGGAAAGACCACCCAGAGAGGAGGAAGCTGTGCTTGCGCAGGAGGGAGGTAAGGCAAGAAGGTCCTGACGGTTTTCCTCTAGAGCCCAAGCCATGAGTACCAGCAGAAGCCCAAGGACCCTGGCTGTGCAGAAGGGGCCTGTTTCTTTTCAGTGTGAGTACACCTCGTTTCCTTTGTGCTGGCAAGGCTGTCTGTGAACAAGAAAATACAATTGCAATGAGCCGCTCAGGTTTTTTATGGTGACTTTTTTCTTTTGTTGAGAGTTTTTGTTTCCATGATGTTACATTGTGCTGCTGTTTCTATAACTGAAAGAGAAATAAAATAGGATGTAGTACAGCTATGGCACCTACTATACACAGAGGAGGAACTTGCCATGGGTTTGCATAACTGTAGCCAACTGGGATTGAATAAACTTTCAAGAATCCCACTGATAATGCACAGGAAGAATGGGAATTTAGGACAAAATTCAGGGAATTTTGTTCTCAGAGCAGTTTTGGCTCCACAAAGATGACATACATAAAAGTGATATGCCCGTGGGGACACCTGTGCCATGTTGTTGCCTGCATAACTGACTGGAAGGAGATAAAACAAGCCTAGGCACATACAAGAAAGAAGAACAGCTGGTTGATTCTACCAAAGCAGTATTGCTTTGCAAGAATACCATTCAGAGTAGCATCCAAAATATTATAAGTGAAGACACTTACTTGGCAAGTTCACTCAACAGGAAGTTGCATTTTTGCATAGTAATTTCATTGACTTACACTTTCTCATGAAAGGGTATGATTCATATTGCCTGTAAGGATAGAAATTAAGCTGTTGGAAAAGAACCATCAGTTCTCTGGAATCAATGTACTCAGTTTAAGAATTTGTGAGACTGGACAGAGGTTTTCAATACTAAAAATACAGCTAATTTTGACAAATGCTTTTGCATTATTAGCTCTAGCACGCAAGATCCTATGGAAGTATCTGGGGTTTTGCTGTCATAAAAATAAAAGCTGGAAATTTATTTCTAATTACACCATGAAAGTGTTTTCCATAAAAACTATAAAAAAATTACCTTAGAAAGGGTTAATTATGTAAATGTCCAATGCCGAAAGACTTGTTTTCACTGCAGGGCTATTATAAACTAACCTTCAGATGTTGCCCATAGCTGCACTAAGTCTCTGTACCTGAAAGGTTGTCTGCTTTTTCCAGCTGTATCAGTTGATCTGATGAAAGATATTACTTCTCCTCAGAGCTTACCTTGCTGTTTTTGTAGATATTGCAGCTCAGTAAATCTTACTGAGTGTTTCGTCCCAACCTTTCTGTAGAGGTAAAAGTGTCTTGGATTCAGATCTAGATTCCTGAATGCTTTTCTTGTGATAATGTAATACATTTAGTTTTGCGCATTGTGCCTGGCCAGGACAGGATTAACATGGCATTATTCGATTGCAGTAGGATCAAGGATGTGGATTAGAGTTGCTTCACAACCAAGAAAGTTGATGATCCTGAAGGTAAACTCCCCCACTTGGGGACAGGAGATGAAGAAAGCAAGATTTAATGAACTGCTTTGAGAAAAGGGTAAAGCCAGTCTATGTCCTGGTTTCCCAGTGTATTCCAGTTATCCCTTGGGATAACTATATTTTAATACAATGCCAGCTTTCTTTTTAATATGATCCTTGAAATTTCTTTTAGGCCACCTAAAATGTCATGGCTTTTTCCTTCATCAATCAAAACATATTTTTTTTAACTGCAGGATGTTTGTTCAGTACAGCTCGCTGTTTTTCTTTCATTGATTTTCTTTTTAACACGCAGTTGTTGAAAACTTAATTTTGAGTTTAGTCAGCTTTGTTCAAGAAGCATTGCTGTTCCAAGTAGAATTTGTGGTATGTTTTCTGCAGTCTGGTGTAAGGGACATATGGCATGATGGATGATGTTTGGAATAAAAAGCTGAATGAACACAGGCATTACCAAAGCTGCTTTCTTGATCTGAAAAGAGAAATCCCTTTCTTTGTTACTTCTTGATAAGGAATTTACAGTGACACGGTGTTGGAAAAAATTCCCTCTGAAAAATAAATGCTACTTTATATTTAGCAGTAAGATGCGGTTTGTGGTTTTTGTCTTTTGTATAAAAACCTTGTGAACATCAAAACATTTTAAGTGTCGGGGGCCGTTCCTATTTTGACTTTATGGTCAGTTATTAATCTTTCTGTGTAAAACTGGCACCTCTTCCCCTGGAAAATTTTGCTCCTATCTATATTAGTGTTGCCCACCCAACGTTAGTAGCAAGCACTCGTTATTGCTACTTTTGTATTTCTGCCTAGGAAAGCCTATACAGTCCTCTAATGCCTGACAGATGAATTTGCTGCCTTAGAAAACCGCATATAGTGACCTAAATGCACGGTGCTAAGTTTTCAGCAAGGCAAGAATGTATTATTACCATCAGGTAATCTGAAATTCAGCAGTTTGGGGATTTTCTCTTATTCTCAGATGGGGAAGAAAATGACCAGCTTTTCCTACATCAGGGCCCAGGGAAATGTGGTCTGTGGGCAGAAGGGCTCTGTGTTGTGGCAAACCGAGATTTTAGGTGTTATGGCACACGAGGCTTTGGTGGGAATATTGTGTCACTAATTCATCCCCTCCATTTATTTGGGCTGCTGGGCTCTTTTTCCTCTGGGGATAATTCAGAGCAGGGACCACAGCTGATTGCCAGGGTGTTCCCTTTAGCAGTGGCAGAGGAGCATATACTCTCAGTAACTACTCAGCGTTGTACATTTGAGAGCTGTTGTATATACTGTTGGAGAATAAGCCATAACTGCCCAAGCACCATGCCATTTTGGGTGGGCTTTAAGAAACAAAGAACTGTAGGGCACAGCCCGCTTCTCATACCTGCTGTGGAGAGCAAGTGAAACAAATTTTTAAATAGATTTGCATTGCCTCCGCACAGTTAGCAACTGGCATGCTTTGGAGAGGATATAGATGATGTTCTTTAAACAATGATTTTTGATCTGTATTCTTAGATCACTAAGAAAGCGAGCATGGTGCCAGTAGGCCTAACGTCATGGCATCAGGTCTGGGCATCCAAAGACATGGCAGACTGGCCAGGACCAAAATCCACCAACCAGAAAGGATGCAGCCCTGTAACTGCAGGTTGGTGACCCATGGGAATCTATACACACAGTTTATTTTCTCCGTGTTCCCTCTCAGTTGTGTGGGTGTATTTGGCCATGAAAAGCATCTTAATCTTTGAGAATGGAAGACACTAATGAAGCAGTATCTTTCAGCACCACGTCAATTTGCATGCTTAATTTAAACACTGCAGTCTGCCCAGTGGCTTAATTAGCATGGCATGAAATTAGCATGAAAAACTGCAAGTCCCTGCTGTAAAACAATTAAACAAATTATCTCTTCCACAAGCAAATTCTTGTTATAACTTCGACAGGCTAAATTCTCAGCTAGCATAAACCTGCATAGCCCCCCATTCCAGACGTGGTTTTACACCAGCTGAGAATCTGGCCCCAATAGCTTTATGCTTCCTGCCCTAATAGTGCCGCGTGGTAAAGAAGTGATAACAGCCTTACACGTAGGCAAAACATCAGGCCATAAGGTCTCGGAGGTCCTGGAGCAGAAAATACAGCCTTCCAACAAGTTCGAAGGCTGCAGAAGTCAAAGCACGCTGATACAACAGCATAATCTCGAAAATACGGTGACAAATCAGAGAGTTAACTAATAGCTTCATTCTGAATTGCTGAGCACAGGCAGATTTGGCCTCCGTACCTGCAGACTAAGTTGTTAGCCGATGTGATTATCTTGCTGGTAACTCAGAAATCTCCCGGGGAACAAGTTGTGCCCAAAACACCACTCAAACCCTGCCAGGTTCCCCCCCACACCTCTCCCCTCACATCCACACTCGCCACCCCTCTCTCCCGGTGCTAGTTGCCTGTGAGGGGCAGGAATACATGAACTCTCCATCTCGCGTGAGGGAGCGTTGCGAAGAGCCGGGACCTTCCCGGGGGATGATGGCACTAGTGGCTTGCTCGAGCAGCTCCTCTCACTGGTTTCAGGAGGGTCCACTGCTGCTCTCCAAGAAACACATAGCTAGCCCTCGTGGCTGTAGAGAGAAACCTTAAAACCTGAATTCCCAACAGCTCAAAAAGCAGAGGATAAATAAACGGAACCCCATTTTTTAAGTCAAAGCTGCTTTGGTTTTACTTTCTGGCTTTCCCTCCAGCTGCGGCCGAACCCCAGGGCTGCCGCTTTCTGGACACGAGGCCGCCGCCGGGGCCGGCGAGCGGAGCTGGGCCGAGCTGGACCTTCTCCTTCCTCTCCTCTTCCCTCCGTCCGCCCCACAGCTGCGGCAGGGGACGGGGTGGGAAGCCCTCCATCGCCACCTCACAGCTGCAGCGTGTGGAGGCACGGGGCCCGAGGAGGTTAGCGCCGGCCCGACGGGGGCCGCGCAAACGCGGCTGCGTGCTCTCGGCTGGACGTCGTCGGACACGAGGGCGTGCTGCTCTTCCCACAGGCGCTTTTGTCCGTGGGTAAGTAAAGCCCACTGCCCGCTTTCAGCAAAGGCTTTCAGACGTTCCCCTGAAAAGGAAAAAGGAAGTTTTGAAAGGTGGGATCTGAGGAGAGGAAGTGACTCATGGGCTCAAAGAGAGATGGGCAGGGAGCGACAGCCGGCCGAGGCAGCAGAAGCGATCCCCGACTGTGCCGAGTCGTGGGAATGGGGGTGAGGAAGGAGCTGGGGAAGCCGAGCTTCAGGAACAGCTATGGTCCTACGCTTGCCTCCTGGGCATAGGATTTTTAATGCATCCCCCCCCCCGCAGCCAGCTCCCAGGCTCATCGGCGTGCCTGGCTGCGCTACGCCTGTGGTTTGGAGGTGACTCCTCCAGCTTTGGAGGTGACTCCAGCTGCCCCCCGGCCAGCAGAGCCCCGGCGGGACCCACGGGGTGGGCAGCAGCCCGGGCACGGCAGCCCTGCCTTCCCCAGCTGCCTGGGCACACACACCGTGGCCAGCCGGAGCCCTCCAGCCCTGGCCGCAGCCCTTCCTGGGATGGTCCGAGGGGGAGGAAGGGCGGCTGTGATTTGGGTGAAGAACAAGAGATTTTTTTGCCCTCATTTTACGTTTTGCAAATAGCCGTCTTTTGTCACGTTAAAGCAGTAAGAGCAGATGTGGGTTGGGTTTTATGGGGTTGCATGAGAGATGCGACATCAGAGTCATGTTCGGGACTTTCACACCAGCCCCTTGCAGAGCTTCTTCATCAGGGTGGGCTTTTCTCCACTGCTGGGATGCCCTTTTCTACCTGGCTCTTTTCCTACACCCTCTTCCGCACCTTGTAATCTGTGTAGCCTCTGGTAGAATGAGTTTTCTCTCCTAATGAGGAAGCTCTAACGGTCAGGACTTTGTGAAAACTAAACGAGGAATTTCCTGGCTTTCAAACAATTTCCCCCCTTAATTATGATGTTCTAATAATATTTTTTTTTTTAATTAACTGATCTCTACTTAATCCCTCGTGTGCGGAGTATTCAAATAATAAATTGGCTGCAATTCTGTACTGTGTCTCCCAGAAAGGAAGTGAGGCCAGAGACAACATGATGTTACCTTTTGTTCCTTTTATTTATTTATTATTTATTTATTTTTAATGAGTTGTCCTATGGACCGAGTAAGGTATATCAGATTAAAGTGCTCATTTTGAATGTTGAATTAGACACTTTTTTGTTGAGATCAGTAGTGTTACAAGACTCACTCACCACTGTCGTTGAGATATGCGCTGCAGGAATAGTACCAATCCAAGTTTTACTGGCTTTTGCATTGTGGCATTGACTAGTCTATTTGTACTGTGCGTGTAAACAGAATTGCATATTAGTTAAGCACTTCAGGCATTGTTTAAATCATCTTCTTCCCCAGAGGACTACAGAGCTAGAACTGGGAAAGAACTATTTCCTCCATCGCTGAGGTCACAGGAGTGGAATTAAAACAAATGGTAAGAGTTTGCTGTAAAAGCTGAAAATAATGCTCTACAATTACATCTGCAAAAGCTGTAGGTAATTACGTTCTGTGTGCACCTCCAGAACTTAAGTGTCACAAAGACACATGGCTTCTTGCAGACAGCTTTAGCCAGTTATTAGTTGAAGCTTGGTTTGAAAAATGTTGCAGCTAAAACCTGTGACTATTCATCAAGGGAAAGATGTATGCAAGATGTCTTTTCTTCTGTGCCCAGAAAAAAAGTAGTGTCTTGTAGAGCCTTTCCTGAGAGTTAGTAAAGGTTAAGATTCAGTTCTTGGCTACAGCAAATGGAGCTTGTCTAATCTTCATTAATTTTACTTGGTTGTTTAAAGAAACAGTGTTTTCATGTGTCATGTCCTGCTATTGATTGGATCTTACCTTTTGTCCACCTTCCTCTTAGGCTTTTCTGTATTTTAAGCTTTTCATTTTTTCCCATATCTATAAAACTAGGACATGCATCCTGAAGATATTGACCTGGCAAAGGCAAACAAATTGTATGCCATGTGCTGTATTGTTATGCCAAACTTCTTGGGCTTTTCCTAAGATCTACTTTTGTTTTATCCAGACTTCTGGAAGAACCTTCATATCAAGTAATTATAGTAAGGAATCATGACTTGTACCTGATAATTTTAGCCTTCTCTGGTAAAAGTGCCTGATCATTGGGCCCAGTAAGTCCATCTGGACCATTGGCACAGTCCTTACTTATTTTGTATTCGAGTCAAGAAAACGCTTAGTTAGATCAATCAGTGACCAGCTGATTGACAGCAAAATCAGTAGCAAGTCATACAGTATGTCAGTTCAGATTTTGAAGTACTTCTTGTAGACACTT
The DNA here is from genome assembly GCF_000737465.1 of Haliaeetus leucocephalus. Classification (NCBI taxonomy): domain Eukaryota; kingdom Metazoa; phylum Chordata; class Aves; order Accipitriformes; family Accipitridae; genus Haliaeetus; species Haliaeetus leucocephalus. Next base: position 8,768,419 of record NW_010972809.1, on the reverse strand, counting down.
GTAGCATCACCTCAGTGCTTCATGACACCATGCTCCTCACTCTTTCATCCAAAGAATCAGCTTTTCCCCAGTGACTACCTTAGCCATCAGCACTTACAAGGGAGTAGACCCTGGCAATCACGTGAAGCAGCCCCTGAGGCCAGCTTGTAAGTAACATCACTCATGTTTTCATGCACCTGATGGTGTTACACGGATGCAGCAGCAGAGCTCAAAAGTATGCTCCTAAATGATTATGTATTGTATGGTATTCGGCTGCCTACATCATTTCCTCCTCACTTCTAACGTGTATCTTTTGGCATATTAGAACTATAATGAGTTGTGTTAATAATTGTCAGGACCAAATTTAAAAGGCTCTTCTAATATAGTTCTATGTGTATCAAGGGTCACTGTCCAGAACTTTTGCATCTATGCGGATCTCAGTAAATCAACAATTAGTGTACTTCTTTGAAACTCAAAAGACAGCTTAATTCTTACTCCATTTTTCACTGCCAACCCCAACATGCCTTTACTTATATTTATGAGAGGTTACGGGCTCCCTCTGGTGGTTTTTGAAAACTGGAAAACTAGTAGAGGAACATAAATCAAAAAAACAGTAGTTTTGTGCATAAGTTGCTGTTGATCGTTTGCAGAAGGCTGCATGCCTAATTCCTCCTCTGTCTGTCACCACACTTGTTTTTAAGTTGAGCTAGGTTTTTTTATCGGGCATTTTACTGTGGTGATGTATCTTGAGAGAGGAGAAACGCATATTGATATATCAAGAGAGCAATGAGGTAGATAATTCTGCTAATGGGCTGTGCTTTCATTAATGGTTTCACCAGCAAAACCTGCATGTGTCTGCTAGTTCTTCACCTCCTCCTTCTACTAGTTCTTCAACACCTGCATTGGATTTGAATTGACTCCCTAGCTATTTACTGTAGAAAAATATTGTTAAATTATTTTTTTCTTGGTAGCTACTGTGAAAATTACTGATAACATAAACGGAGAGTCAGACCCCACTCTTAAATAGCCGTTTTCTCAATGTAGCATTTATACCTGCAGGCTGAAGAGGAAACAAAAAAGAAAACATTGATATGGACAATGAGTTTCTCTTTCTACCCAGGCTCAAATACAGGGATATGCCTTTTGCTGGTGAAAAGAGAACTTGTATAGGAATGTTCCGCATTAATTCACAGCTAATTACAAACATACAGAACATGCAAGGTGAAAAGTGCTTCTAATCATGTTCTGCTTCTGCGGAAGTCAGCGCTGGCTTGCAGGTGGTCTGGCGGTGGGCTAGAATTTCAGTGCAGGCGTGCGCGTGGGGGCCGAAGCCCGAACTCTGCAGCCGGGATGCTCAGATGCCGGTTGCGCATCTGCTGCCGGACTGCTGCTGGAGTGTTCGGGCAGCCAGGTGACTACTGGAGCCCACAATGTCTCTGGGACAGTCCCCTCAACCTTTACTATGATGACTCCCCAGGTTCTTCTCCCAGAGCAATTGCATGATGGTCTGGAGAGGAAAACAGGGAACTACCTTCGATCTGCAGGAGTCCAGAGGCATCGTGGTTAAACTTCCTATAGATTTTCCTGCCTTCCAAAGCAGAAAAGCTTTTTTTCCACGGTGTTTGACATAAACAATAGTTGTAGGGAAGGAATGAAGGGAAGAAGACTTAGAATTGAGAAAGAGTTTTACCTGTGCAAAGGTGTGTGGTTGTGTTCAAAATACCTCTGAATTACTGTAATTTTTTGGCTGACTAATTTGATCCTTCTTTCCTGTTTGATTAAAATTCAGGAAACAAATCAGTTGCATTAAAATAACATGACTTCCACCTTTTTTATTTTGATTGTATTAAGCAGATACTATTGGATAATTTGGTCACTGGCCATAGGAAATTGCCATTTAATTTAATATTAGAGTCAAATTTGGAGTTAGAAGAAGGCTCCAAATCAGCCTATGTCATGTAATAAGGGATGAGCAAAACCCTGGCCCCATGACAAACATGGCAGTGCTCCCATTTTGTTCCATGGAACCAGGTTTTTTACCCAAATGACTTAACTAAAAGTCTTGTTGTTCAACTCTACAGGCATAATTATATTTCTAAAATCTGTAGGTAGTTCCCATCAGGTGGCCCCCTGCTTCTGAGGGTGTTACAGGTGTTATTTGCATATTACAATTAAGAAACGTGTCTTTTTTTTTTTTAATAATAACTTTTACACCACCTAAGGAATTTGTTCAATATTCAAAGTTTCTGACCTGAGTGCCAGCAAAGGGCTCAGCCCTGCAAGGTGCTGAACACTGGCTCCCATCCAGCAAGGCACTTAGGCATGTCCTTAATCTTAAACATGGGTCTAAGCCCCAGGACTTCACCAAATAGAAGTTAAAGAGCTCAGTACCCTGCAGATGCGACCCCCAAACCTCCTCTCCATTGGTCTTCTGCAGAACTTCCATAGTTTTGTTATAGTAATATGGTAAGAATTAAGCCAATGGCATTTAAGGTATTGTTTTAAAAATACTGCACAAAGATAATACATGCTATATTGTACAGTAGATCAGTTTTCAAACCAGGAAAATGAAGTTTTCTGCAAGCTTCAGCTCCTTTGTTTTTTCATACAATAGGGAACACTCTTGCAGCATCTTACGTGGTTTTGATTATAGTATTTGTAATTCTTTAAATATTTATTCTTCAGCAGTTAAGAAACTTGGTGAAGGGGAACTTTATAAACATTTATCATGGATCAAGTGTTCACATGGAAAGGAAATGAGGCTTTCTCTTTCTATAGGGAAGGAGTACCTTTTCATAAAAGCTGTGGCCTCTGTTCGGCAGAGCATCTTGATTCAGGACAGTGACTGAGCAAATATCCAGCTTTACGCACAGGTCCAAGTTCTGTAAAAGTTGTCCAGACTCCCCAAAACACATAAATGCTGCCCTGAATCGGTGCCTATTCCACTTAGCTGCCCATGGATCACTTCAGCAATATTAGATGTGCCATTCAGCGTTCACAGCATGCAGCTCTCCAGAAGACAGACGAGTAAACTCTCCCTTCACCACCTGAAAGATTTGTTTGCTTTGCGGTGATTGGCAGTGGTGTCATGTGAAATACCACCAGCCAAATTCCGTTTGATTAAATAATTATCACATATGACCAAAAAATGTACCATCATGTGTGAAAAGAAATTAAAACTCCCCAAATTCTCTCCACTTCCTTCCTTGCTCTGTTAATTGCTCTTTCATAGGCAAGTGACACAATTATGACCTTAAAATAAAAAGGTTCCAGGGTAGGTACGGTCCTTGGAATTGAAAATATTCTGCGCTGATTAAAATTTTTACACAGCTTATTTAAAACAGCTTCCCTGAGAAGAGGTGGAAAGTGCATCACTCAGTGGACCCCAAATAGTTTTCAGCATATTCAATCCCACAGAAATTTTCCTAGGGAGGGGCTGGAACTGAAAGGAGATTGCTTCTGCCTCCTGATGCAAATAATTAGGGTCTCTTTTGTGGCCATTTTTCCGTGCTCTATCTGGGCAGAATTCCCAGTGACTTTAGTGCAATAAGGACTGTTAAAAAGACTCGCAGGATGGCTTCCAGTTCTCCCAATGATGAAAGACAATGAAAATGGTGTGCACCTCGTAAATAAATATGATCAACCAGGTACAGGCACAGCTGTGATTTAAGTGGGTGCCGGGGGTCAGGGCAGCACCGCTAGGCACCACTGCCCGCTTGCTGTGATGTGGGATCATGCCCACACTAGTAGTGCAGTAAAAACATTATTAACGCTGCCTGCTGATATTAAGATGGATACGCAGAGAAATCTTGGCCCCACAGAGGCTGGTGGAAGACCCATCGTCTCTTCCCCGCTTCCACTCTTGGCTGCAGTTGTTTTGCGTGCTCCTCTGGAAAGAGAGCCGAGGTTGTACATGGGTCTGGCTGGTGCGATGAGGGTCTCCTGTGATGCTGCAGTGCCACCCTCAGCTGACAGTCACAACGTCAGCTGGATAGAGTGAACAGGAGGAAATTTGTAGGGAAAGGTTGGCTGGATTCTTTAGCTGGATTGGTCTTTCTCTTTAAGTTTCTTTCCTTTTTCATTTTGTTCTTCATGGTTTAGGCACTTGTTTTCAGGATGAAGGTCTGGCACAGCACCTTCTGTCGTCAACGGGAGCCCTCCCTCTGACTGCAGAAAGAGATGTAGTGTCTTCTTTTGTGCTTTTTAGTTTTTTATTTTCTGAAGTGCTTTGTCCAACTCGGTCTTCAGATATCTTCCACATACTGCTTTGTCTGTAAAGGCTGTGCTAAAAGGAAAGTGTTTCATTCCTGATGCTGTGCACGTCTGCTTGATCGGGCAATATTTCTGGATTCCGGGCAGATTTACTCTGAAAGTGGCATCACTCCACCTTGGTCAGTATCTGTTGATGGTATTACTCCAGACAAGCCTGACCTGTTGAAATGTAATGTTTCTCATACTAGTTTCCCAAACTAGCGAGGCTGTTGCTATTTCAGGTGGCTTAAAAATATGTGCACAGTTTGTACTTTGAATGTTTAATAAGCTTAAAACATGAAATATATAATGCAGCTTGAACTTTCTAGTGTTATTTCATCACCGAAAAAGCAAAGTCTTGAGGTTCAGCAATTGCCTTTGTCAGAATGTAAATTCCAGCATGTAATACCCAGGCTGTGTGTTTCAGGAAATCAGTATTAACCTATTAGCATGCAGTTTTCCTTGGAGAAGAGCCATCTTCACACTGAGCCTGTATTCCTGCTTCAAACCTTCCTGTCACTGTTCCGTATCCACGACCCAGCCTAAGGCTGCCTTTGACGGTTCTCCAGCCATTTCCTGCATACTGCACTAGCACTAATTGAAAATTTGGGTGGCCTTGCTTATTTATTTTCCTGGAATGTAGTGGGTTATATTTTCATGGCACTTTCTCAGCAGTGCAACGTTTCAATTTCAAAACCGCTGCAATATGAGGAAAAGTACCCCCCAAAATTAAAAAAATAACAATAAAAACCAGCATACCTTTGATTAATTTTTACAGTAGTTCTTTTGTAAAAATATATAATGGAAAAAGAATTCAGTGTTGCTTTTGTCTCTCAAGATCAGAGGCAAGAGCAGCAATTTAAATACACGTACAAGATGATCACACACAGACACAATGAGGCATGAAACTTTAAATGTACAGATGCCGTGGAAATGAAAAGATAATATAATGTGTATTCTTTGCAAGTCTTGCAGAGTTCAATAGCTACATAATGTGTGTGGAGGGAAGAGAGAAGCAGCCCCCCTGCACTCTCTAGGAAAATTCCAACTATGTCTGGATGTGCCATTGGCACTAGCGCCGTACTTTGCCTCCCTGGATTTCTGCAGGAATGTAATTCCACAGCAGCTAGGGTTAGTGTGTCACTGTTACCTCTGTGCTTGGGTATGAGTGTCTGTGTAAGATTTCAAGTTTTGATCAAATACTTTCCCCAACCCCTCCCCAAAATTTGAAACCTACATAATTTTTTTTTCATGCCTAATTATTTTGGTTTATTGCAATTTTTGTGTGTGTGCAAAAATTAAAGGTTGGTGCAACCAGGTCAACATTAACGAATAGTAGTATTGTGTTTTCCTAATAAGCTAAGTGTAACTATTGAAGTCTTTTGGGAATCATGTTTTGTTTCCCGAAACGCAGGCATAAGGAAATGTTTAACAATAAATATGCCATTAAAATGGTGATTTGTATCTCAGAAATTATATGGAGGAAGAGCGAACTGAAGATGGAGTCTGTTTTACCTACAGGCACACACCTTAAGGATTACCCAACTATTTGAATTTATAGATGTTTTAGAATGGAGACAAAAATGGAGGCAGAAAGTAAAAGAAAATTTAAAAAAGGAATTGTCTGCTCCTAATTCTGATTTTTCAGGATGCCAGTTTGGGGTTTTACCCGTAACTCTGAAATTTGGAGACTTTTGAGTCATGCACCAAACATTTTCTTGTAAACGAGTAAAATAACAAAATAAGCAGAGGTGGGGTTTTTTTGGTTTGTTGTGGGTTTTGCTGGGTTTGTGGCTTCTTTTTTTAACAGAGACAGTCTCAAATCAAAATGTCAGACCTAGCATTCCCCCATTTCCTTCTTTGAAAAGACTAGATCTCCCCACTGGTGAAGTCCAGATTTGGAATGGACCTCTCCAGCCTCTTCCAAATCCTATTTCCAAACTCCCTCACTATGCATTTCCCAGAGAGAAGGTTGATTTTGGCAGCTGAAAAGTGCCCCAAGCTAAGGGTAGCATAGCAATCGATCAAAGTATATCTTGCATGTGCATATTGTGCCTTGTTACAATTAACAGTGAATTCTGGTTCAGCTAGACGTTACAAATTCCCTGAAGTGTAGCACAAGTGATTAAATGAACACTTCCCTTTGTATTTATGGCTGGTTAATTTTGCCTTGTAAATGTGAGCAGTAATCAATTAGGAAAAATGGGTTAAAATGGAAGAAGATGGTGCTCCCCTGGCCCTGTCTCTCCCCACCGAGGGCTTCTGCCCCTTGTCGAGAGCGCAGCTGCACGGCCAGCTTGGCGCTTGGCACAGCAAGGAATGGGAGGGACTGTGTGGTGGGCACGAGGGGCACTTTTAAAAGGAGTTTGCTGCCCATAGAGGAAATTCTTGGTGTATAATCACCAGAGCATAATCTGCTTTAGAAGATCCTTCCTCCAGGCTTTTTCCTTTCCTGCTGGTGAAGACAGCACGAAGGGGTGTTGGGGTTTGGTGGTTACGCTCTGGAGGAGAGAGCAGATACTTTAGCTGCAGGTCGGATCTCTTACAATCCTGAACAATAACTAGCAACTATCACATTCGCAAATGACCATCAATGTACTAACTCCTCTAATTTTGATTTTTTATTTTTTTTCTGCAAATACTCCTTTAAAGAAAACACCAGGATTTCTGCTAGATCATGACTGATGTTGTCTTTAACTGCAGCTGATAGCTTTGGGAAGTGGAAAAGGAAAATGGAAGTCATTCTAGCCAGTTTTCTCATGCCATCTTTTTTCTGTTACTAGAAATACTTGCACAACCCAAAAAGTTGTCTAATCCTGCTACTTCCTCATAACTGAATCATGACACAGGTCCTAAGTGGGCAAATGCAAGGGTATCAGCATAGAAGGTTAGCCAGTATGTAGCAAGAGCCAAATACAAGCCCGATATTGATACTAATAGTTGCACAGGGCTATAAGGCACCTCATGAACCTGCCTAGTACACCCTGCCTCTTAAGGACTGACTATAGCACCAGAAATAGCATCGTTCCTGTAGGTGCTTTATCTAGCCAGTTCTTAAAGGCTTTCAGTGAAGGAGGTTCAGTTCATTTCCTAAACAACCTATACCAGTATTTCATTGTCCCTACTGTTACAGTTCTTCCTAATGCCTCACCTGAATGCTCTTTGCTACAGTGTCTCCCATTTATCCTCCTGTCCCTCCCAGGTATGGAAAACTGACTCCTAACCACTGCTGTGGGATTTCTATCAGGCCTTCAGAAGTGGGCGAATATTGCCCACATGTTGGATTTGGATGTGCAAAACTATTTTAATAATGATGATGATGATGATGATGTAGAAACAGGACAGAATATTCATTATAACTGTATTCAGATATTGACCATAATGTATAATTTAAAATGTATGTCTCAAAGTAGATTCTGAAAGTGTGTCTGATGGGCACTTGGTCCTTTTGAAAAAACAGCCCTGAAATCTGTAATGTGCTTGAGTAATTCTGCTGCTATGACCAGGCCCACTACTGCAATAGGGCAAGTCATGCGAATAGAGTGAGTCAGGGTCTTAGCTGTGGGCAGAGCAGGAGTGGGGGTTGTATAAGGCTGAGTCCAACAGGCTACTTAATGTGCATGCTTAATTTTAAGTATCTGAGTTCAGTTCTTTTGGTAAAGTGAATAATAGACCTGAATGTGCTTTAAAGTTAATGGGAATGCGTAAGTGCTTTCTTGGATCACAGCCACAGCGCTCAGCAGGGCTAAATACAGATTTAAAAGTCTAAATTTAGGCCCCTGTGTTTTAAAACACTGACCAACATTCTTTTCAGAAATTTCTGTGGAAATTGCTGTAGATCTGAACTCAAGGCCAAACACCTCTCTCATGTAAGCGTACTTCTGCGTCTAAGAATAAAAGTCAATAAGAAACATTAAAGACTAGAACTGTAGTTCATTAAAATAAAATATTGTCATATATTTAATGGGTTTCAGATTAAGCTGTCTGATCTGGTACCTTTGATCGTACATTTAGGGCATAGATCAAAATCCACATTTTAATGTTAATTGCTTGTCAGATATACTAAAATAATTTTTGTCTCTAAAAGGGACTTCATAATTATATCTAATTGATGTAAAATGCAACCTCTTGCTAATAGCATACAGTTGTGATACTAATTTGAATGTAAATTATCTAAAAAGTTAATTTTTGAAAGAACAGTTATACTTGGCCCAGATTGCATAGTTTAACTAGCCCCTTTTTGCCATTCTCATTCCCTTTTCCCAGCCCTATTTTGTAATTTTCCCTTCCTTTTTCACCATAGGACAATTAGAGATCAGGAGGATGAAAGGAAGAAGAGAAGAAAGAAGAGAGACTCAAACAGGGAAACTTAGGAAGAAAAAAAAATACAGTCAATAAGGGGTTTAGAAATAGATGGAATCTTTATTTGTAATATTAAACACAACCCCCCCTGTATCATTTCCTTTCAAATAAATGTGGTTTTGCAAGTGTGTGCGCATGTGATACACTTATTGTGTTATCAGACCTCATTATTTATTGTTACGTATCAATTGTCAAAAAACAGTCCCCATTGTACTACATATTGAACAGTAGTAATGGCAAAATGGATCTGTCCCTGAAATGCATGTAAAATAAAGTCATGTTCCTGCAAGAAATTGCATATACACATGAAATTACAAGCTGATAGGCACTCTGGCAAGCAAACACTGGTAGTGGCAAAACCCAGCTGACCTTGGGCTGCTTGTCACTCTTCTCTGTACAGACCGATGTCAACAGAGCTACTGAATGGGGCAAGTGAGGGAAACAACTTGGTTCCATCAAAATGAGCCCGACTGATAATTAAATAATAGTTCTTTGTTACTCCAGCTGATTTCCACTAGGATGCATTGGGAAGTGCTGGCTGCTACCGGAGCAGAGGTATGCTTGCTTCCAGTGGAGGGGAGCTGGGGCGTGCAGGCAGCGATGAACAGTCCAACGGGTACAGTTCAATTCAGAACAGAAGATCTGATCTCTGCCCTCACTCAACACGATTTCAGAGGTCTGTGAAAAAATATCTAATGAACAGCTTTTCCCTGCTTCTTCCCAAAAGCATGGAAATGAAAGCAGTTGTGCCAGAGTTTGGTCTTGTGGAAAAGAGGGACAGAATTTCACCTGGAATTTGAGGGACAAAAACTGTCAAATGGTCTTTGAAGTGGTTTCTTTTTTTCCTTTGAGAAAGAAATGTGGCAAAATTTTAAGTTGGTTTAGGTTTCAACTTCCCCCCTATCTATTGTTTTAAAATACAGGCAGTAGATGAATGTTGGTTCCAAGAAGTATTTAAACTGATGCAACTTAGTAGTGACACCCTTGACAGAGCTGTGGTATACAGCATTCAGTATTTTTAGCTGCACAAAGTAATTTAATAATTTGTTTCGTTGGTGCTGTTTAGAGAAACAATGCCTCTGGGTCAGTAGTGCACAGATTCCTTGGATAGGCCTTGAAAGGGAAGAATTAGGGTGGTGTTAGCCAAGAAACTAAAACAGTGAGAGAATTTTGTGTACTGTTGGAAATAGTTTAAAGTGCAAAAGACTATATTTTTTGTTTGATGTGGAAAAAGTGACTGTACGTGTTCTGGGAGAAAACTCAAAATATTGTGTGCATTAATTTATATGTTGTTTCTCTTGAAGCATACCAGAAATCATCTGGGAGAAAACACTGATCCGTAAGTTGTTTCTTTCTCTCTCGCCTTTCAGCTAAGATAAATACATTTCACTTCATAATGAAGGTTTCTGGCTTAAACTCCCGGATAACGGTCAAAATGCTGCCAAGGTCAAAGAACTTATTTCTGTATCTATTTATTTAAAAAAGAAATAGAAGTGTAAGATTTAAGTAGATCACTTCCTGGACGTTGGTTTGACAACACAGATCCAGGTGATTTTCAATTTAGGAGGAAGCAGAAAGCAGCTGGTCTTGGGAGCATAATACAACACAGGAAATCTGCTTGGAAATTGAAATATCTGTATGAATTTTTCATAAAATCTATGGCAGTTCCTCCAACATCTGCAGGAATGTTCCATCAATGGATCAAGAAAATAAAAGGAAGTGGAACCAATGAGGTGAAGAAAGGTTGTGCAGGGAGTATAGATTTGTTAGAGCAGGCAAGGATGTGTTGGGCTTCTTGGCTTCGCTGCTGGTTCTACTACCATGACTTTGGCAGGTTACTTATCTCCGGTTCAGAAGACACCTCTCATGGTCATGGAAGCAGCCCTCTTAAAGTTAAGTACACATAGGAAAAATTAGGAGCTGGTGAGTTATAGATCAGATAGCTTCAGTTTGTGGAAATTATCAAGCAAACCATCTGTAAGCATTAGAAGACAGACAGACAGACAAGTAACAACCGACGTGGATTTGTGAAGAACAAATCCTGTTAAACCAATCCGATTTCCTTTTATAAGAAGGTAATAGGTGTTATACAAAGGAGAGAAGTATTAAAAAGTCATGTATCTTCATTTCAGTAAAACTTTTGGCAACATTTCTTAAGAATAAGCAAAGACAATGTCGTGCAGGTTTAAAATCCCACAGGGTCAGAAAAAGCAGGGCTGAGGAACATTTAGCAAAATGGGGCCACTATCAAAATGGAGAGATGTATTGAAAGATGTTCCTCAAGGGTCTATTCTATATCTGATACTACTTATAAAACATCTGAAGAACAGAACAGAGACTAAGGTTGTTACATTTGGAGAGGACACGAAGAACAGAGCAGCTAAAAGTGTGTTAGAGAACAGAATTAGAATTCAGAGGGATTTTGTCAAACTGGAGATTTTTTTTTTTTAACAAAAACACAAAAGATAGTATTCAATAGATGCAAGTGTAGTCTATTAGACACAGCATCATCGGTTTCCCCGGATACAGGAAGGGGAAAAGTAAACAGGATTACAGTTGCATAGAAAAACTGTAGAGTGAATCACAGGCTAAACACGAGTCACCACTGTTATGCTGTTGTAAAAAGGCCAGTGCCATACGACGGGGCGGGGGGGGGGGCGGGGAGGAACAGGAAAACTGCCTGCAAAATAGGCAAAGCAATTATTTTGGTCTGCTAACCCATGGTATGACTTCAGTTTTAGTTTTTCCTTTTTCAAAAATGTTTTTCACCTGGAGTATGCTTGGCTTGGGGCACTGCACTTCCAGAATGACAGAGTGACTGGGGAAGAGTGCAGTGGAGATCAAGCTTGATTACCAGTCTAGGAAACATTAAATATCAGGATACTAATGGGACTGTTTGGATTAATGAGAAAAAGAACATACAGAGGACAGAGCCTTTAAATATGTGAAAGACTGCTGCAGGGAGGAAGCAAAGAGTTCTCTGGGCCCAGCAAAGACAGACCTTTCACTAATGGACTGAAATTGCAGTAGGGGATATATTCAGAGTATACATTAGAAAAAAGACCTTTAGTGATAAGGGTAGGGAAACACTGGGAAAGATTGCCTGAGGAGATGGCAAAAGCACCATACTGGGAAGTCTTTAAGAACAAGATTGAAAAAACAGTTATGTTATAACAAAGGAGTAGTTGATCCTGTCTTGGGGCAAAGGAAAGGACAAGAAAGGGTGATTTCTTAAGGTCATTTTCAACCTTATGCTTCTTAGCTTTTTTCTGTTCCTTAGATTTCCCTGGTTATAATACTCACCTCACAAATTCAAACAGAAGTAGGGGGAGGTCTGGTTTGGACATCCACATGTCAAAAAAGTAAGGTGATAGCTGTAAGCTTGAAGGCGTTCAGAAAAGAGAACAGTTCTGGAAAGGCAATTATACAGTGCAGAATCAAAGTTAATCCATACAGTTTATCAAGAAAAGGTGAAGGAGTAAATCTGCTGTATTTTACAAACATCTTCAGAAGGAAGGTATTTCTGTTAACAAAAAGCAGGATTGCAGTGGACAGATGCTGCAGCTAGATGAATTTGCCTTTTCAAACAACATTTATATTTCTATCAGTTATTTTTTACATGTTAGGGTAGCATGGTACATGTTAGCCACTGAGAAATCTTCAAAAGTGCAGTGATGGATTCGTCATTTCTCCAAGTCTTTAAAACAAAATGAAGATGTCTTTCTAAGAAACAACTACAGAAAGATCTTGGTGTGGGAACGGCTAAAAGAAATTCTACAGCTTTCAATATTCAGGTTAGACAAGATGATCATAATAATCTCTCTTGGCTTTCAAATCTGTTTACCCAACTTTGTAGAGAGATGTAATGTTTACAGATCACTGTCAAATCTGCATAAATGGATTAGAAAAAGGCATGAATGAGCAATTACTCTTGTGACCTCTATGAGGTGTAATACTTACTATTTACCAGGTCATTATATTACAACTTGTCATTTCTTTCCTCAGTTTTAACAGCATAGATTAATCTCTTCAATGGCATCTGGAGTTCCACGGAGTAATATATTTATATTAGCAGCATAATATATGACAGCAAATATATACTATATTTTATGGTATATACATTTTAAGCTATAAATATGAGATAGAGAGAGATATATATTAACAGCACTAGTTTTCCTCCTTTTGTTCTAAAGAGATGTGTGGGGCGGTGTTTCTTTTCTCCTGTGGGTCAAACCTACAGCCAGTCACCATCAGCTTTGTTCTGGAGTCACTGAGTGGGTAGGTGATGGTTACCACATGGTCACCACACATCAGCTGGGAAAACCACCCACAGTAGATTCAAGAAAGTGCAGCACACGGGAAGTTCTTCACTGACAATATTATCCAGGGCCCCTGCAGATCATAAGAGTCCTGGATGCTGCTCTTGGCAGTAGGAGGATTTGCCTTTGTGGATGCCTGTGATGAACCTACGTACACCATTCATAAGGCTTGTGTCATTGCAGAGTTTAGCCTGGTTGTGCTGTTCTGACAGGTTCCCCAGGACCAAGATCTGGATAAAAACACTTCTGAGCTGCTGTCTAGAAACAGTAGGTTAAAACCTCTAAAAGGAGTTGGGGCTAGGTGACATTTTCAAAAGCAAAAGGCCTCGCAGCTTTTTCTCACTTCAGCTAACATGGGGGGGGTTGTCTCTTCTCAAGTTCAGGCTCCCTCTTCTTAATGATTCACTTCTTTAGGATATTTGCATTTACAACAGAGGTGAAGATGCAGCCAACTCCGCAACACAACTTCAGTCTGGCATTGAAGTTTGTCACTTGAACTAAACCTATATTCATGGTTGTTTATTACAAAATCTTCTGGGTAGACAGCTCCCTTTATGGGCCGCAGTTAAAGTCAATGGGCTTTCTGGGCACAGGTATCCACTCCCAGAGGGCATTGGGCAGGGCTGGGACCCAGGTATGGAGTGTGTCAGGGGGGGCCTTCTATATCAACCTTTCAAAGTAGTGGTTTTATTTGGCACATCCAATGACAGGCTTTTAATGAGCAAATGCAAACAAGCTGTCATGGAGGAAAAACGTATTTTGAAATGGGTGGCAAATAGTTACATTTTTTTTTTAATGTGATGCCAACTTTACTTTACTTGGAGAAGTGGAGAGCTCTCTTTCTGTGTTGGATATTAGCAGAAAACTGCAGAGTCACTACTAACAAGTTCGGAGGTAATTAAAGATAGGTACCGGACGCTCTGATTTTTCCCCAGAGAGATGCTGTGTAATGTTTTAGAGATCCCAGAGGAAAGAGTCAAAAAAGTGCTGTTTATTCATGTGATGAGATATTACAGCCTAATAATTTAACTTGGGCGGCTTTAACCTCTGGAAAAAAGTGAGAAAAATTACATTTTTTGGCCATCGTGCTTTTGACGGTGCTCAAGTTCTTTGAGGTTTTATGAAAGGTAATTTGTTTTCCCACTAACGTCCTGTTCTAGCTCTGGAATGGCAAAACCGAGCAACGGCTTCTTCCTTCCGTGTTTTTTGTCTTCTCCCCTCCGCCTGCTCGCGCCTGGGCCTTTCTCCGCTGTCCTTCCTTCTTCCACCCACGGCCACCAACACCCCCAGGCCCTCCCCTCACACCACGGCACCCCCGGGCCTTCCCCTCACTCCCCTCACACCACGGCACCCAGCACCCCCGGGCCTTCCCCTCACACACCACAGCAGTGGCCCCCCACCCACCGCCGCCGGATGATTTTCTGCCTGCAGGGCCCTTAATACAGCGCTGGGGGAGGGGTTTATTATCATTTATCATTGTTGTTGCCGCCATTGCTACCACGATTTGATTTTTCCCCTCGCTCCACTCCCGCGAGGGGAACAGCCCCCGCTGCCCCCCCCATCACCACCCGCTCAAGGGAGGGCGAGCGCGCGCGCGGGGCGGTGCCTATAAGGGGGCGGGGACTCGGGAGCGCGGCTCTTCCCCCCCCCCCCCCTCGATCGCTCCGCGCTCCATCGATTTTCTCGGGCGGCGGCTGGAGGCGCCTGTGCCCGCCGGACGCGGAGGCGCTGCTGGGAGCGGAGTTGCCCCAGGTGCCGGATACGAACGCGGTGGCGGCGGCGGCGGCCGGTGAGTGACAGTCCGGGGCCTCCCGCCCCGCTCTTCCTCCGCCGGGCTCTGCGGAGCCGGCTCTCAGCGGGGCAGCTCCGGCTCCTTCCCCCCCCACCCCCCCCGGGGCGGAGGCCGTT
>NW_010972809.1:8709300-8753590 GCF_000737465.1 Haliaeetus leucocephalus | reverse complement strand
TGGCCCTGCAAGGCAGCGGGTAGGGCAGCAGTTCGGTGGGTTTTGCCTTTGTTCCCCGTTGCTGGTAGGGGGCTGGCGAGAGCTCCTGGGCCTCCTTGGTTATACGATGAAAGGAGGCTGGTCTAGAGCTGTCTTAAACCGTTCGGGTCGATGAAGTGTTCGCCTGTGGGTGTGCTGGGCGGGGGAGTAGAGGAAATCATCAGGGGAGAGGCGAGGTCTGCCCTTGGAAGAGCTGGGTACATGTACGTCTGATTTCTTTTTTTTTAAACTTTGCTTTCAGTGGTACTGTGAAGTTTCAGAAATAACTCCCCCAAATGACTGTGTACTTAGGCAAGTACAGTAAGAACGTACTGTAGTAAGGAATGTGGAACAAATCAAACTAGCATATACTGGTTGAGAGATGATTGCTCTCATTGATATCTAACTGGAAGTGTTACACTTCCTCTGTGACTTAATTATTTATTTTTTTTTTTACTTCCTACCCAGTTCTGCATTTCTCCCTCACTTGGACTGCCTTGCAGTCTAGAAGGGTCCATGAGCTGGGTGACCAAATGTCTTTCCTCCTTGCCTCTTCTATATCTTAATTAGGAACCCGAAAAAGATCTCTTGCCAAGGGGAGTAGATGTCCAAAATTGGGGATGGCCCTATTTCCAAAAGGGAGTTTCCCATTCTCTCCAGTTTTATCGGTTTCCAAAATAGCATTCCTTCTATGCTATCAGCTTTTCCTTCTCTCTTTTTCTCCAGCTTCCCTCCCCCCCCCCCCACTATTTCCTGCTAATTTGCTTGCTTGTCGTGGATTAACAGCTTCTAGCCATACGCTCAAAAGATTTGAATTGAAAACTAGTGAAATATTAAGCCCTTTTAGCTCTGACAGAACACCAGATTAAATCTAAACTACAAATATTCATTCTTTAAAGTTTAGTTTAAAATTGTAATTTCCAGGCTTTCTGATCATTCTTAAAATAAGCAACTGGTCTCTTTTCTCCTTTAGTGATTTGTGTGCATTTCATTACTGTAAACTTTGTTTTGTTTTTGCTTTTGATAAAGTTGTCAAAACAGTTAAAGGACTTCTATTTGTTTGGGTTTTTTTAATGTAAACTGCAAATAAACAAACTTGTGGCTTAGGAAAACAGGTCTGTCTTCTTGCTTTACCTTTTGCTCACCTGAAGAAGAAAAGCTCTGTAATTCTTGGTTCCCTGTTTCTTTAGTATCTATCACAGCTTGCACTGACCCAGCAAGAAGCAGCAAAAGGCATGTCCTGCTGCTGCTTTCTTTCCCATGGATAGCTTAGTTTACAGTTTTTGTGATTTATGCCCACACTCGGACAACAATGTTTTTACTTAGATGGGATTTCTGTTGTCTTAAATGTCATTTAAAACAGGATGCAATTATTTCCATTATACTGGTATGACTTGTCTCAGTGAAAATACCATTAATTTAAATTGTAATGGTAAGGGGTTTTTCTGTATGGAAGATGTAACTTTTTTTAGTATGTGTCAGAGATGAAACTAATTAAAAGCATGTTACTAATCAAACTTGTGCTGGTTTTTTTTAAACAAAATGTAAAGTTGTGTTTTTATGGCCTTCGTTCAAGAAATTACAGTATTTTTACAGACTTGATAGGTGGGGTTTTTTAATGCTGTAATTGCTTTATCAGATATTAGTGCTGAATATCAGTCATGAATGAAAAAAAATTTAAAAAATAGGCTTTTAAAGTAAAATATTTAACACCTTGCCCTTTGAGCAGTGGATATTGTTGTGTGGTGAAACTGTTTTCCTCTTCAGTATAAAAGGTACTATTCACTAACTTTTTTTGAATCTGTGGTATTCAGATTTTTTTTTTAGTTGTAGGATTTCTTGTGAATATGAGCAGAGTTTTTCTGCTAGCTGTTAAGAGCATTTGAGGCAAAAACGGACAATAAAGGTGTTAAAATATGTAATCTAGGAATTGTTTTCCCAAGGTCCTATTAAAAAGAAACTGTATCCACTGATACAGTCCTTTCTTTATTATGCTACTCCTCACAGTGAAGCTAACTAAAGCAAAATAAGTGAGTTGACTAGAAAGGCAGAGGCCACTGACCTCTTTTAGTGATGAAAACTTTTAGATATGTTATGTTAAACCATACTTAATCAGTTTCTTTCAATGTACTGATATGTTTAGCTGTAAATCCAGTAAGTCTCAAGTACTGTGCTTGAAACTAAACATCAGGTTTGAGTTATTTTATTTCTGTTTATTCTGTGCTTTTCTGCTTTCCTACTTCACTTGAAAAAAGGAGAGAAAAGGAAAAAGTAATATCTCAATAGGATAGTGACAGAAGACTGAATATAAAAGGTGTTCTTAAAAACCATGGATTCTGACAGCTATTGAAAGTATCCATGAAATAATCTACAGTTACAGTTTTGTATTTCAGGACAAAACAGCCTGTGAAGCACAGACAGCCACTACCTGCCTGTGTTTTGAATGGCTGTACATCACTACTTAGTTATGCAAACAGGCACAGAAAATCTTCCACAGGAGAAGTCACTAGTACTTCATTTTACAGTGAAGGACTGGAAAATAATACTCAGAAGACTGTACATGTTACAGTGAAATTATTTTCTATGTGAGTTTTTCAGTAAGAGTGGAATGTACTGCTGTACTTAAAAGTACACTGAAAGTTCAAAATCCAAAACCAGCTAAATTAATATCTTTTAGCAGGAGTCAGATGTTAGCTCTTCAGCTTAACTTTGACCTTCTGTCTTGGACCACCTACCTTCTATAAATCTGTGCTGTGCAACATTGTCTTTCAAATTACTTTTCCCCAGGGAGAAATGCAGTGCTTGGTAATGGGGGAAATTTTGTTTGTAAAGGTGCTTGTAGGATGAGGGGTGATTAGACAGCACATGCATAGTGCAGTCATGTCAGATTGATATTTCATCTTTTGTGCTGAACATGAAAGCAAAGGTATGTGTTTAGAGCTTGCAAAGTATCAATTTAAAAAGAAAGCTGATTAAAATTTTTGTACCTTAACCTGAAAATTATTTTCTAGAAATCCTGTCAGAATTCCAGTTCAAAAGCAGTTGGATTGTTCTCCCAATGTCAAAAAGTTAAAGGAGGGAAGAAATAATTTTTGTGATCTCCTGGGGAAAAAAAAAAAAAAACAGGAACCCGGAGCAGTTTTCCTAGAAACTGAGTAATGAGAGAAATGCCTGAAAAATAAGGATTAATTGTGTGATTAGTATGTTACACGCTTTGCATAGGGCAAGGTAAGCTAAGTATTTAGTATTTTAAACAACACAAAGTCAAACACCTTCCCTCCCTTCTATGGGTAAATTGTTTGTACTTTTTATATTATTTCGGAAGTATTTAGTGCTTTTTCTTCAAAATGAAATTGGTCTGTGTAGCCTTTATTTGACAACAGAAGTTGTTAATATGCAGACAGTATGGTCAGCATATTAGTTCAGTAGAAAATACTGTGATTGCACTCAGTGATGGGTGTGAAAGCCTGTGTTTCCTTTCTAATTTTATTTGGTTTGCTTTTAAAGAAAACAAAATTTCTGAGACACCAAGCCCTTAATGGGTCTGGTTTTCCCTTGACCTTAAGGGAACTACAGATTCCCAGATTTTCAGTTTAATTCTCAAAGGCAGAATTCAGGCTACATTGTGCAGAAGCCAGTGGGGACTTGGGCAGTACAAAAGTGTCTGTGGATCAGATTACAATATAAATCGGTGATTTTTAGGCATCTTTAGACTTGTATTTTTTCTTTCACTTTGTGGATAACCTGGAAGCTGTGTACCCTGTATTTGGAAGTTCATCAAAAAGCCTGTAGTAGTTAAAGATTTAGGGCTATGCTGAGCAAAAGTTCCTTTTTAAATGCCTGCTTTTTTATTGAGGACAAACTAAACTGTTTTTTTGAGATAATCCTAAAGTGTCTCAATTAAAAAAGCAATGACTTTAAATTTCCTATTTAAGAATTCTGTGACTCTTGTGATGCTTTGAATCTTACTGTAGTTTTAACACGTACCTTGCTTCTTGCTGGAAAACTGAACATTAGATCTTTGGTGAAAAGTTAAGAAGCTATATATATAGCTGATGGGTTTCTCTCGTGTCTCTCTTTCATCAGCATAGAAGGCAGGGGAGCTTCTGTTTCTCACAAGACAACTTCACTACTCTGAAAGCATGATAGTTCCACACAGGAGATGGGAATTTAGGCAGATGAGTGGAAATGAAGATTGAGAGTATGTAAGGCAGAGTCCGAAAAATACCTGTGCACACAGACTCTGAGGCAGTGAAATACTTGAGCGTGTGTTTGACCATGTGAATCGAGAAAGATGCTATAGCGTATGGCTTGAGTACTTCCCTGAGTGGAGGCCAGAAAGCGGTGTTTGGGACAGAACATGAAAAATACAGGAATATCAGTAACACAAGTGCATGTCTCATCTTTTAAATATTCTTGAAACAAAAGGAACTGCCAAAAAAGTCACACGGCAAATGCTGAATTTAGTGTTGCAGTCCTACCTACAAGCACCCAGGTTAAAACTTCAACCATGTGAACTGTGTAATTACAGTGGTTATATAGTGTTTTTATAAAGAATATTGTGTATAGTTACAAGACTTAGAAAAAAATCTGTGGTGTCTTGTTTCTTTTCTCTAGGAAGAAAAAAATCCTATCCCATTGGGATTTATTTAGTTTATTTTTCTGAACTTCTGGATCTTTCTGAATGCATTCGCATAAACATATTTGAAAGTTTTTGATGCTTGAAAGTATTGTTTTCAAATTTCTGTCTGTGAATAACATAAGATAGAGGGTGATGATGGTACTAGGATTCTTTACCGCTTTCCTAATAAATAAAATAATGCACAGAAAATGATGAATAACTTTAGAACAAAAGAGAGATGAATGGTTTAACTGGAGGACAGTAAGGAGAGTGACTTCTAGATGAAGTAAACTTTGCTGGATGTTGGAGGTAGAAGCAGATGTAGGAAAGCATGTGCTTTGTGAGAATTTAGAAATTAATGGGAGATTTATGGCCATCTGTGATATGGTTTTGTGTAAAGCTGAGTTGACTTTTTTCTATACATATGTTTATATATAGATGGTTAAGGCTTTTCTTCATAATGTTGCTAGATTATAGTGAAGTGTCACGTAATAAATACAGAAGCTTTTAACCAAGTAGATGACTTAATTTCTGGGGAGCTGTAATGCAATTTATAATGAAAATAGTGGAAATTTTGGGTAGAAACATCTGTGTTCAGACTTTCTTAAATTACATTTTCTTCTATGCTATTGCCCTTTTCTATCCAATTCAGTATGACCAGAACAGACGTTCAGGAAACTTAAATCTGTTTGACTTGAGTCTTGGTAATGAATAAGTGCTGTAACATTGAATATACCAGCAAAAGTGTTCATTCAAGAACTGGTGTAAACCAGCATGTAGACCTAATTAATAAATTGGGGGAGTAATTTATTTTCAGTGTGAAGTTATGGAACTTTAAAGCTAACTTTTTTGAAAATTTATTTGATAAGGTGAAATATTTTTAGGAATTGTCTAATCCAAGTTTATAAGGCTAATATTGACATCTGGATTATTGTAGTATCGATGGTTTTGTTTAATAGGGGTACTTGGAGATTGTCACTGTCACTTAGGTAAATAGATTTTGAGCCGAGGTGAAAATGTGACTGTTTCTGAGCTGTTCAGACTGTATGTGGATTAAATTAAATTTGTGTGCTGGTGAGTTTGGTGGAGGAGTTATGTGTGTTTGTGGTAGCAGAGTGGAGGAAAGGGAATCTTTTTTTAAAGTAGACTGACTAAAATAGTTTTTAAAATTCTTCAAACGTTTTATTCAGCTTTTTCTGTTTGAACAGGTGATATAATTGGCAGATTAAATGATTTTCTGAACTAAAAGAAACAAAGGATTTCCCCCCCGCCTCCCATTTTAAAAGTCTCTGTTCATCTGCATTATAGATTAATGTTCTTTTAAATCTATTTTTAGAGGTTTGCTATTTTTACTGCTTGCTGATGGATCACAAACCCAGTGTTATATGTAGGCTGATCAAAATTTCCTTCAGGTTGTTTATGCTGTAAGATACTAATGAACAAAACTTCATTTTACAATGGAATGTTTGTGGAAAAATTCAGCGGTTTGATGTTGTAATGACATTTGTCTGGTTAATTGCTCTTTGTGGGGAATCTCTCCCCTCCCCGCATAAATAACGTGTCAAAATTCCCAATGTAAAAATACATCAAAATATAGGTATGCTGTACATGATAACCGATAAGATGCTGTCATTGAATGCGTACAAAGAAATGGATTTGCACTGGTCTAGATTTTTTTGACACGTGATAGATAGAAGGTTAATTGATGTTAAATGGATGCTTTGTTAGCCCTTCATCAGCTACTAAACTAGTACAGGAGGAGTGCAAATCATTACTACAAAAGGCCAAGACCAGTATGTTTTCTTAGTGAGGTTTATAGGTCTTTTTTTATCCCTCCCTTCTCTCCCTCCTTCCCAACCACACAAAACATAACCAGCTGTAACGATAGGAGGAGAGAGCAAGCAGCTTTTCTAAACACACACACACACACTCTTGCACTCCTGCCCCCCTTTTTCCTCCCATCCCTCAGCAGAGTGACAGCTTCTAGATGTTGCGTGCGAGTGAGTTCAGCTGGTGCTGTGTGGTCTGGGTGTGTGGTCTCCAGCTCAACCGAGAGGCTGCTAACAGGGTGGAAGAGAGTCAGCAACACTGTTTACTTTAATTTATTTCGGATGCCGGAACTGTGCCCGGAGTTTCTCCGGAGCTGGGTTCCACAGTTAGCGGTGTCAATCCCTCGCAGCTGCAGCCCAGGCTGCGACGGGCGCTGGGCTCCTCTGCCGAGGGCTCTCGCGGCGTCTGCCTCGGGTCCAGCGTTTTAATCCCTCGCGACTCAGAAATGTTAATGGCATCGCTGAGTCCTGCGACTGTTTTGCTTTCGCTCTGTCAAGATGCAGAGCCGTGAAGATGTGCCTTGCTGGGTTAAGGAGAGCAGGACCTCTGAGATACTGAGGAAATACGCGAGCGTGGCTATTGTGAAAGCAAAACTGCCGCGCTTATTCCTTGGCTACCCAAAACCTAAACTCTCTAGTACGCCTTTCATGACTCACTGGAATATTCAGGAGCCCTTTGAAAAAGACAAGGGTATCGTATTATGTCATTTAATACTCCAAATCTTATCTTTCTTGTCATTTGCCCTCTCCATCGCAAAACTTGCACATCTTCCCAAATTGAAACTGATTTTGTCAAGCAACGTTGTCCTGTAGGTTAACGTGTTTGTCAGTGTTACTATTGGCTTGAGTCGACGTGCCGGATATGACAGGGCAAGACAAATGAGGGTTTGTTTTTTCTGTGTGACGGTGAAATTACCCCCTTTTTTATGTTTGTTCATCTTTTCATTATAAGTAGCTTAGTGGTGTTTTGAAGAGTTTTTCCCTCCTAAAAGTAAGATTCGTGAGCACTTCTTGTTTAAATTGACAAGTCTTCTTTTATTATTTAAATAAACATGCATAGATTCTTAATATCATTTGGAATTTCAGCATTGTTTAGCTTATTCACTTCCCAGTCTTTTCTGGCAGGCTTGCAAGGAATAGACTTTGTATTATTAATGCAGTGTTGAAGGCTGTGGAAATTCTAGGGCACTGAAGATCTCCAGAGGGGTTAATAAATGTCAGCTATTTTCACAGTGCTGCTTTTTGGATGCTTTTAAATTTTGGTTTATGTAGATTGTCTGTCTGAATTTATATTGTTGGGAAGATAAAGCACAGAAAAGGTTGCAATAGTGGTTCTCATCATTTTGTAATGGTTTTGAGTACAAACATGTAGGAAGCTTTTTGCTTTGTCGTCCTTCTTGGGGTCATTTGCTGTGTCCCTTTGCTGACTCTGTCATAGTGTGTTGTACTCAGGGGACTCTTCAGGTTTTCTAGTGAAAACAAATTATTAGGTTTATTTAGTAGAAGCACAAGTTTGTGTAGTTTAAGGTGAAAGGGCCATCACCTGGGTTCTGGAATCTGAGTATTTATTGCTTGTTTAAAAAAGGGTGTTTCATAAATCTGTTCATTTGAAAAGCATTTAATGCTGTGATGTTAGTGTTAGAGAAGTACCTCACCTACTAGTTTCAGGTTGGTTTGTTTTTTAAGGAGTAAACAACATCTGAGGCACACTGTGGTTTTGAACATGGGTGATGCTTTGGTCATCATTCCTGTTGTTCCTGCCTCAAAATTTTTAAAATTGTATCTGTCTCACTCTGTCATATTCTGTTGTGAGTGAGAACAAATAAATATTTGATACCTGAAGACTTTCATCCTTGCTTGTAGCTTAGACTTTCTCAGCAGTGACAAATAGGCCTTTTCTTTCCTCCCTTTTTGACAGCTTAGATTCCCTTTGCTAGATGACCATGGCACTTGCATTGACCTTGAGTCTGTCTTCTGAGCAAGTCTTTTAAGTTCAGTGTGTGTGACAAAGTACCACTGAAAACTTAACTTAAAAGAGTTTTCAGTCACTGTAACCAACTTGCTATCTTGTTTTAGAAGTCAGAAACTCCTTTTTAGAACATTTCAACTGCTAATTTTTCCACTGGTGAAATTTATAAGGTGGCACCTGATGGTTACTTGTTTTCTGAAGTTTCATGCCATCATGATGTTTGCAGTTTTCCTTGGGGTTTAAACTTGCCAGCCAATTTAATATCCTTAAATCCTGAACTTCTGTTGTTCACTTATTTCACGTTCTGGTACTTCTTCCAGAGGGGTAAGCGGTACTCTGCTTTACAGAACAGATATGGTAGCTATTGGCATTTTACTTTGTGTTTCTTCTCTGCTTGCCATTGAAAGTTGAATGGGGAAACCTATTTAAGAACTCTCCTTTTAAACCAACTAAAGGTTTACAAAAGTCAAAAAAGCAACTAGTTTTGTATTTATCCTTATATTGGGCCATATTTTGTTTCTTCATTATTTGTTTTTGAAGTGGCTTTTCTTAGGATAAAGAGTGAAGATGTCCCCTCTTTGGCAAGCCTGTAATGCTCAGAATTGTCTGCATTTTTTTTTTTCTCTTGAACCAAGCGTTTGTGAGAGGACAGTTTATTTGAGAAGCTCATGTAAAGGCAAAGATGATGTTTATGAAAGGCATTTTTCAAGATGGCTTTGTAGTAGGTGGTCTTTGCAGAGGCTTTCTAACTCCTTGCACTTTCATAACAAGAATTATGACAGAATAATAGAATAATATGTGCAAGATCATGGGAGCAGTCAAACAGATGTCATCCATGTTAAACTGTTGGGGAGATATTGTGAGGAAATGAAGTTTAAAGAAAAAAAAGGGAGGGAAGGGGAGTAAAGAGGGAAAGAGACATCTGTTAGTGTAGAAGAAGATTGTCCATTGCAAAAAAAAAAAAAAGTTCTTGTTAACACTTCTTCAGTAAGTCTGGCTCCTCAAAGGAAATACCTTGTACAGAAAACTGTCTTTAAACAATCTCCCCTAGTCTGTATAAGAAGCAGTCTTTCAGTAAGAGGGCTGCTTTTTATATATTATTATTATTTTATACATAATACATATTTGTAAAGAATAAAATTTCTCTTTGGGACAGTGTATAGAATTGCAACAAATGTTCTTACTTAGATTATTGTATCTTTTCATGAAATGAAAATTTTTTTTCAGCTTTGCCTTAGATATTTTTTAAAAAATTAGGAACTTGCTTTTGGGCCATAGTAGTATACTGGCTAGGCTTCCCAATAAGCAGTTCAGTCATTTTGACTATTGACATGTTTGTCATAAGAAGGAGGAGAGGAAATACTATAAATTAATTGAAGGCTCCCAAGCATTTGTTTGATATTTGTAGTAAGAACAGATTCCATAGAGTTCCTTCACTTACTCTTTGAAATAAACGAAACCAATTGCTCTATAAAAATAATAATAATAGAGCATTTCAGTGCTGTAGTGCTTTTGTAATGTGTTGAGATTTACTGTGGTATTCTCATTCCAGTGAGGTATTTTAAAGCAATTCTGCAGTAAGTATGGAAATACTTTAGAAGAAATATTAGACCTCAGGAGGCTCAGCATTTTTATTACATTTATTTAGATCATCATGAAGGGGGATCTAGTGCCAATTTCTGAAATCCAGAAAAATATGTTGTAATATTACTTTTGAGTTTTGGTATTGATTCAAGCCAATTACCTGTATGCCTAGGTATTTTGAAAGAAACAATGGCCACAATGCAAGGGAACCGTAAAATTTTTTGGGGGTGGGAAATCAACCAAATAATACCAAAGTAGCTTGTATTTTACTTGTTTTCCTCAAAATTTCTTCCTCTCAGTATTACCACTGAGTTCCTGAAGATGGCTTTTTTGCATCTGTGTTGCTGATTAACATTCTATATAAATCTTTACAAAAAATTCCTCAGAAATAAGAGGTGGTTTATGTTGTCTTATTGGTATCTAGACACATGCTGTTTCTCGCAGAAGGTGCTTAGGTGTGTATGTGTGGATGTAACCCTACTGTTTCT
This sequence comes from Haliaeetus leucocephalus, assembly GCF_000737465.1. Lineage (NCBI taxonomy): Eukaryota > Metazoa > Chordata > Aves > Accipitriformes > Accipitridae > Haliaeetus > Haliaeetus leucocephalus. The sequence goes on along the minus strand of NW_010972809.1, from coordinate 8,743,081 downwards.
TTACAGCTTTGTATGTCTTTGAGCTCTGCTGAGGATCTGTGAGAAAAGCTGCAAAGAAAGACTGGAGGAATAGATGCAGTTTGTCCTCCTTGCTCTAGGTAAACTTAGACACCCAATTCTTCTCTAATATCTTCTTTGCAGAGGAGTCCATAGGAAACTTCAAATTCTGAAAGAGCTGAACTTCTGTGCATATGTGTCTTGTAATTGTACAGGAATAAACAAGACTTTCCCTGCAATTTGGGTTCTGATTGCACCAGGTAGTATTAGGTTTAGTAAGGAGAACTGGGAAGCTTATTTCTATTGTGCTGCCCATTGTTTTGTCAGGCGATGCTGCGGTAATGTAGCTTTGAATGCAGTGTAGATGAGAGCTGGGCAAGCCTTGGGACTCCAGGACTACGGATCTTTGCAGAAGACTGGGTCTATCACTCCACCTGTGGCGAGGAAGTGGATCAACAGTAGTGCAGGTGGGCTGTCTGGACAAGAAGGCTCAGGGTAAGGAATGGGAGATAAGGAAGAGGAATTACCAAGGTGGCTGGGTTTGATTACCACGCCTCTCCCTCCCTGCTTGAACTTATGGATAAGAAGTCAGAAGGGAAAATTGGCAGGATAGGGGCAGGAAATAGTTTGGCTGCAAGACTGGGACCTGGCCTCAGTTTCGAAGTGAGGCAGAGACTGTCTGTCTCTGTGTGATGGGGAAAAAAAACAGTGCTGGGAAAAACAGGAGTAGAGCAGGACGGAGGGGACTCCACCTGATAGAGCACAACCTTCTCTTCTGTAGCTGGAGATCGTGTCAGATGATTTTTTTGTAATCTGCTGATACAGCCCCCCTCTCCTTCAGTGCTGTTCTACCCACAAGGTTATAGACTGCATCTGTTGACTGCCCACTTCTCTAGCCTCATGTTGGGTTCATGTAAAAGGTTCCACTATTTTACATACAGACTTAGAAGAGCATCCATATGATAGTATATAACTTAACTCCTTTTTCATCAGTTTGTTGCTTCCAAAAACCTGGGAAATTAATGTTTTAATAAAACATAATGTAATTTTTAATGTTGTGAAGTCAAGCAATCAAGAAACATTACTTTGTTTGCCAGTTAAAAACACAAACCCAAAACAAACCACCTTAGTTCCAGACATATGTTGCGTGTGTTATCATGGGCTCTTACCAGACTTCCTTCATGTACTGGACATGGCTCACATACTGCAACATACTATGCTTGTTCAACAGGAATCTGCATCTCTTACTTAATTGCACGCTCTTCAAAGGTAGTCTCAAAAGTTCTCTAAAGATATTAATAGTTCTGTGGCATTCAGAGTATCTAAATGCCTCTTCCATATTAATGAAGTTGTCTTCAAAATAGCTTTTGACATGCAGGATAGCATTCCCATTTTAAATACGTGAAACTGAGAAACAGACATTTAAGATCAAATGTATTCATAGATTTGAGGTGGTTATTTAGGACCTGAATATTTTGGAGCATTGTACAGCATTCCCTATGTTTAGGGTACATTTCACACTGACTTCAGGTGTGGCTGTGAGCTCTGAAGTTGGACACCAAGAAACTGAGAAGAAAAAAAATGTTACTGTAAAAAGTTTTATTACAAGTGACCTGCTATGCATCTATGGTAGAGATAGAGACAGGATCTTGTTATGGGGACAATTTTTGTTTACTTTTACCATGAGATCTTCCTACTTATTCCTGCCTGTCTGATTTCCATCTTCATTTTCAGTGTGTGTTCCAACTTCAGAACATGAAGAAAGAAACCAATCAGTGGGAGCTTCTTTAATCCTCATGGCAAATCTATCTAGGAACACTGAAAAATTTGGGGAATTTGTGTAGAAGCATGGTGTATGATGGTACAATGAATGTGTTTCGTATATGCAGAAGTGGCTGACACAAAGATAGGTAACTTAATTCTGGTATTTCCTAACTGCAGGTGCTTGGAAACTGCAGCTTTACTGCAGTTTATTTTTAGGGATGATTTACAGAGGTTCTGGGTTTCGTAGACTTGACTACTTGCAAGTAAAAATAGAAAATATACCTTGATCCAAAATAAAAATAGGTAAGAGAAGCCTTATGAGGCTTGGCTTATATTCCATGTATTTTTTTTACCAACCTGAACTTTTAAAATTGTGTATCCTAAAGTGTTTAATATGTGTACCTAAGACTTGTGAATAGTGACCTATTTCATCATTCTTGGATTTTCTTGGAAATAAAACCACTTCTTTCTATAGGTTATTTTTGGTTCTTGCCTTTCCAATGCAGATGAATTCCTATGAGAAACTGATCATAGCTAACTTTAAGAAGTTCAAGAATACCAAATGAAATTTTTTTACTAGGAATTTTAAGGATGATGTTGTATCTTAGTAGAAGAATTCAGGAGTCATGAAATGGAACAGGTGATACAAAATTACCGTCAAGTCCTTATGAGGCAGGGAAAAAAGTTTCTTTTGACTTCTGTTGGACCTGCATACCTTTGGGCAGGCTCTATGTTTAGTAAGTGTTGTAAATGTGGAGAAGTTGGTGGGAGCTAATGTGCTTCAGGTTATACTCGTCTGCTTCTTACAGCTGCAGAGCTGTGCAAAGGAAACTGTTAATAAGCCATAGGAATTTGTGATCAGTTGCATAGTAAACTAAATGTAGGCTGCATAACATGTAGCATATTGGTGTTTCTATTACAGAGCTATTTAAACTGGTTTGAGTTGATTCTGAATTTCAGGTGCAAAGGAATACTCTTCTTGTAATTTTATGTACATTTTTATTGATCTGTTGGGATATTTGTTTTGTTGATGTTCTCTGCTAGTATTGTGTCTGTAAGTAATATTTTCATTTTCTCAGTTTATGTAAACATTGGTGCTCTATACAAATAAGTGCTGGGGGCTTCTTCCCATGGGACTGTCTGTGCCAGTAAGTCCAATTTTGATGGGGAAGTTATCTGGATATGTAATCATAGTCTATTACTTATCTTAGCAATTCTAAACTTTGTAAGGAATACAATAATTTTCTAATAGAGGATTGAATAAGCTCATTTGAATTCTAACGTAAGTGATTTGGGGTGTGTGTATATAGTTTCATTAAGCATTTTGATGGTTTAGTATTTTTCTGAATATACTTTTTCTTTACAGTTCAAAACTAGAGCTATACTTAATTTAAAAAATGGAAGTGCAAAGAAGGTATAGCTATTCTTTATTGTTTCATGACTGTGGCAAAAAAGGCTTTGAGAGTGGTGTACCATATTTATGTTCATGTTTCTTTACCATTTTAGAAGAACAGCTTAAAAGGTTTTTAATAATTTTTACATAATATAACTATTGTTCTTAAATGATTGTTTCTTGCTGAACAGTTAAAAGCAACTCAGTTTTCGGTAACTGAATAGACATCATGTCTCGAGCACGGCAGCCCCCACTTGTAACTGGCATCTCTCCCAATGAAGGCATCTCATGGACAAAAGTGACAATTAGAGGAGAAAATTTGGGGACTGGGCCTACAGACCTCATAGGTAAGTTGAAAAAATAACTTCTTTGGAGACGGTAGAATGTCACATTTAGGGTATGATTAGAGATACTTTTTTTGCATGGTAAAATCTAGGTTGCATGGTGTGAGAAACGCCCTTTTCACAAATATGTGCTTGTATCCATAAATTCAGGGGTGCTGCCTGATATGCAACTAATCAGAATGACCATACTTGCTAAGCCTGACTCGACAACCTGTGCTGAACACTAAGAATGAATGCCTATGGGAGTGTACTAGAAGAGGATAGAAGTAATGAGATGTTCCCTTGTTACTTTCCCAGGCATTGAGAATTTCAGCATGGAAACTTTCCTGCCAAAAGTGTTTTCAATGTATTGAGAAAGTTATTGAGTGTTGCTATTCCTTGAGTTAGTGTAAAAGTCAATTTATGTGTCCGCAACAGTTATGATGAAGCGGGATCAATGATTTAGCTACACATTATGTGAAGAACCATTTCCTTCACCATTTTGATTTTAACATGGTAACTTCAGTTGAATCATCATAACTGTTACATTGAAAGAGGGAACAAGCAGTTTTCTGATTCTCCTAACCATACAAATCTTGATCATCACTGGTCTGTTGCCTCTTTTCCAGGCTGAAAAGTCCTAGCGTATTTAAATATTCTGCATGTATCTTTGACCCTTCTTGTCACTCTTCAGTGAATCTCTTTTGGTTTCACTACCAGTGATGGGTGAACATTATCTTGGTTACATGCAGAGGTCAGGATGTGAATGCACTGTGGCATAATACTGTACTCTCACTTTTGTTTTGTATTTCTTCCATAGGATTCTGTTTTCCATATAACTCCTACGAAGCATTGAGCTAATGTTTTTTGTTGTTCTGCCTATTATAGTCCCATGATTTAATGCTTGAGGGTTAGTAGTCCGTTTGAGCCTGTCATTTGTGAATTTACAGTTTTGCCTGTGTGCATCATGTTTATTCATTGAATTTCAGCTGCTGCTTTATAGCATCTACACTATAGTGCATCCACTTAGTCTAATAAGGTCTGTTCTGTGTTTTTTCTAGTTTTTATGGTCTTTACATTCTGAATAAATTAACAGAATCAACAGACTTTGTAACTTCTTTATCTTGTCATTTATGAATATATTGAATGTAAGCGATCCCAGCACATACCCTGTGGAAACTTTCCTTGGTGAAAACACACCATTTACTATAGCCCTATCTTAACAAGCTATTCATCCATTTGAGGATCATATCCTATAGATGCTTAATTTTCTTAAGCCTTTTGAGAAGGACTTTGTCAAATTTTCTGGAAATCCAAATTAACTATAACTACTGGAATTTCCCTCATTTCTTTTGTAAGATAAGCATATGTGTACTTCAGTATTCATGTTAGAGGCAATTTATCTAATTTGTTGTGGAATCATGACTCCTCTGAAGTCCATTGGAATTTTTTTTGGCTTTGCTAGAAACAATATTTCACTTCATGGCTGTAAACCAAGATTCCCAAATTCCATTCTTGGCCACCACAATGAACTTTATGGCCAAGCATAAGCTACTACAGTTTTCCCCTTCACTTCAGTTTGCTGTTGCTCGTTGAAGTAGTGTTTTCCTGAGCCCTAGACAAGGTTGCGGTATACTAATGAATCTTTATTGAGAAATAACCAAATAACTGATGATGTTTAGAGGTGAGTATATTTCTGTGTATCTGTGTGGTTGATGTACTTTGATAAGCTCATTAGTTCCTCTTAGAGGTGATCAGTGCTAGGTTCTTGGAAGGAAGACGTCTCCTGAACTGTGCCTTGGTATTACAGCTGACTAACTGCTAATATTTTTTCTCCTATTTTTTTCAGAGTAACTCTTGTAACACATAGTTGCTAATAGTCTCATGCTTTGTGCTAAAAATAAATAATAGATCGCCTTATTTTTTTCCTTAGCTCAATTCTCAGCTTCCTCCAGTAAGTGACTAAGGCCCCAGACATGTAAAGGTTTCTTTCTATGGTTAAATTAGGCATGTAAATATTCCCAGTGACTTGAGTGGAGATACTTGCAAAAGTGAGCCTTTGTAGGCATGAGATTTAAGCAAGTTTGAGTGAGGGTTTTATAAAGTTTATAGTCTGTTATTTGAGATGCATTAGAGTCAAATGAAAAGCAAGTAACTTTTTATATATATATATGTATATAAACAGAATATCACATAATGGGAGAACATGCCTTTTTGTTTCATTTGAGAGAGCTTTCTAGTAATCTCTTTGTGTCTTTGAAACCAAATACATTTTTTATTTGTAACTCTAGCTCATGGTACAAAAAGACAAGTACAGGAGATACCTGTAACATTTATGCTCTCAAGGTTTAGTTTGTCTTTTAAGACGTTTGCAGCTGTATTTTGTAGGCATTGTAAAATTGTCAATGTATAAGCTTAACCAAAATTGGAAAGTCTCAATAAGAGAATTATTTGTGCCTATTTATTGAAAGGCACATAAAATCTAGAACCAGAGTATGATGTTCTCAAAGATCTTTGTACCATGCAACAGATTAAAATTAACTTTTATTTAAAGGGAAGTTTTCTTTTTTTGGAGAAGAAAAAAATGTTGTACCTGTACTATTAAAAGGTCTCCCCCAAAATGCTTTTATTTTAGAAATTGTCTCGTGCCATTACTATATTTAGTGTGGTATATAAAATGTTAATAGAGACTTGCTTTCTTTTACATTAAGACACAGACAAAGGCTGTTTCCCTCCATTTCAGAAGTGTCAGATCTTGTGATCTTGTTCTCTTGAGAGCTTTAGGAACCTCCGATGAGAAGATAATTGATAAAAGGATCTTTAAAGCAGTTGTTCAAAAATTTTTACCCTACTAAATTGCTATGGCTCGGATCTTAGTTTTAAAGTATTACTTAATTTAAGCATGAATTCAGACCTTGGAAATTCTAGGGTGAAAACTTATTTATGAATGGTTCAAATTCTTTCAGTTAGTCTTAGTTCCTACTGCCATCTTTTTTCCTTCAGAGAAGTTGCTAGCATAAAGCCAGAAGAGATGTAATAATATAACCTAAGGTTAAAACCCATGCATCATAAATGTGTGGGTTTTTTTCTTCCACTCTGAAAAATAAAAACTGGCCTGGTTAAAATGTTGCAAATAAATAACAACCAAAATATTTTTATTTTAAGGCTTTTTGTGTGTGTGTATTGTATTTCATGCCTGCCTTCCCCCCACTGTCCCCTGCCTTATTCAGGCATCTTTTAAGAAACAAATCTACTGTCCTTGCTCAAGTAAAATTACTTGCAGTTGTAATAAGATTCAGTGCCTTTCTGTTTTTTATTTTTTTGGTTTTCATTTTCAAAATAGTTTTTGGCAGGGAGTAAGGCATTTTTACATCTGACAACCATGAAAACTGCCAAATTTCTGCTGTGTAATGTCAGAGACTTAAATTGTGGGAAAAAGTAAGTGTGAAGCTTCGGTAGGGAGCTACATACGCTGACCCTTTTCTGTCTGTAAGTATTTTTTAAATTGGTCAGAGCTTTCTAGAAATTAAAAACAAAAGTCAAGCCAACTGGGGAGGAAGTGCTATGCCTGTCTAGTTTATACTCCAATAGAGCCAACACTCTAGTACGACCTTGTCCTTTTGGGTATAAGGCAGAATGTTTATAGGTAAGGGTGTTATTTAAGAAGAACCTGATGAAGTTGTTCTCCAAATGGATACTATAGAAATTAGGATCTTGCCACTTCTTCAGGACAACAAAACTCTGATTAAGAACATGGAAATTGTTGTTCTAGATCTAAGAAAACAATCTATGTATTCCAGCATCCGGAGTCCTGATCTGACCAGAATCGATTAGATTGATTGGTCAGATTGATCAGCTGGTGAGACTGATTTGACATGAAGCCCCAGGAAGCCTTGGACCTTATACTAAGGTGTACCTTGACTCTTAAGCATCAAGAGGTGTTCTTTTAGTGTTTACACTAAAGCTTGACATATTTTCATATGCCACAGTCTTTTCCTACGAGAGAGCTTCATGGCTAAAATGTATGTTGTATTTTTATTTCATAGTTTGTCATTGTACTTCTGAGAAGGTTCAGAAGAGAAAATAGATGAACATTACATGACTGTTCTTTCGTACAACAGGGGCAGTTTATTCAGCAGAATTAGTCTTGCATCACGGATTTTTTACAGAAGAGATTGGGACAGAGTATTTGTCAATTAATACTTTTTTGACCAAAACCCCCTTCTGTGTCCACGAAAGTACTGCTAGACAAATAAGGTTGAAGAAACATTGTTCATTGTGAATATTTTGCAGAGTTTCTTTATTTTTTTTGCTATGCAAAGTCGTATGGAGTGAACTTAGAAAAGATTTTTTGCATGCAGTTTTGATGGAAGTTTCACGTTAAGTCCAATACTGAACAGCAGTTCTCTAGGGTTTTGCAGACAGAAGATCTATTGTACAACATCAAGTAAAAGTTTCAGTAGCCCTTAACTGGTGGAAGAGATTAAAATAAGCTTCAAGCAGCACTGCCTGTGTCTCATGAAGTGTCACTAGGACAAAAGACCTGAAGTCACCTAGGGAAAATCTGAAAAACATATTCATGACTCTTTGACTGTAGTTGGCTGTAAAGGACTGGAGAACGGTGATGTATTTGTATAAAATATATGAAGCATCATAAATGTGTTTGCATTACAGAATTTCAAAAGATATTTCTATTCACAGTAGAGTATTTCTTTTTTATTTTTCCCAGGTTTAACAATCTGTGGGCACAACTGTCTTCTAACTGCTGAATGGATGTCTGCCAGTAAAATTGTGTGTCGAGTCGGATCGGCTAAAAATGACAAGGGAGACATTATTGTTACTACGAAGTCTGGTGGCAAAGGAACTTCAACTGTTTCCTTCAAACTGCTTAAACCTGAAAAAATAGGTATTTTTCTTGTTCAAATTCCCATCTGTTTTCTTTACTAAACAAATATATGACTAAGTGCCTCTTTAAATAAAGTGTATGTTTAAAATGGATCCACCTCAGGACAATCTTCAGTTGTTTAGAAAAAGCAGAGTATATCAATAAAATTTGCAAATGTATACATAGATAAACTCATGGTATATGTGAAATTAATCCTTCTATCTAAATATCCTTGATAAAACCCTCAATGACTCATGAAAAGTAGCAATTATTTTTCTCTAGGAAGTAGCACTAAACTTCTAAAATTTAAAAAACCCCTCATAATGGATCCAGTAATTACTCTTATGCGTACTAGGTAAATACAAAATATAAACCAGCTCATGAGCTTTACACCTAAATCCTGAGCTGACAGTTAATCCTTTAAAGAAAGTTGAGTCCTCAGTGCCGTTTCTTATTTGTAATTCAAACCATTCTGCAAGACAGAAAGCGTACAGTATTTCTCATGACATGCTTAACTATTGAAATGATGTTGCCAAGCAGTGTAGGACCTCTGCTTTATCTAGAATCCAGTCTAAATACTCTCTGGATTGATAATGTTTCTTTCAGAACATCTCATTGATGAAGTTGGATAGTTACCTTTTCTAACATAGGAGTTCCCATAAGAACTGTTACAGGCTTTTGTTCTCTGCTATTCAGTGACAGTTAAATAACATAATTTCTCCTGAGCTGTACTAAGATCTTAATAATAGAAAGGTGAATCAAGTGCAAATGTTATGCAGTGAAGCTTATGGTGATGGGAGGGGAGAATTGCTATTTTAAAAAAAACAGGTAAATGTGGGGATGGGATAATTTCTGGTGTTGGGTATCTGGTGGGTATGTTAAAGAAGGGCATGGCCAAGCGTATGGCTGAGGGCTGAGACCTATGGTGCCTCACCTTTACGCATTGTCTGTGCTAAGGGTTTGGAAACAAAGATAGTCCTGTGTCCTTTGAGTCATCCATCTTGGCATGTGGCCAAAGTTCACTTACTTTTTGGTTAGTGAGCGGCACAGAAAAGGGATCTTCTCTGAAATATGCAAATAAGATGACCTCCAGGTAATTGCTCACTTTGAAACTAGTAGGTGACAAGGTTTGGACAGATACCAAAATACTTGGAGGAATGAAAAATACTAATACTCTGTGATCAGGAAAATGCTCTTAGCATACATGAAACTGTGCAGTCTGTGAGAGGGTAATGTTTGATGCCCAGCCATGAATACCTTTTCAGCAGCTATAATAAAATAATTTAGCATAATTGCATCCAGGTTGTTTTGCTATATATCTTCCAATATATTACCTAGGCATGCACTTTATATTTATCAGGATTTTTCAAATTAATTCAGTATGTTAGAAGTTGATGGTGCTGGACTGCCCTTGTTGTTTTAAGGATCTGCGCTTTGTTTTCTCTAGGTATCTTGGATCAGTCTGCTGTCTGGGTGGATGAAATGAACTATTATGACATGCGCACTGATAGGAACAAAGGGATTCCCCCCTTGTCCCTACGTCCAGCTAATCCTCTTGGTATTGAGATAGACAAGTGAGTACCAAATGCCTTTAATCCACTTTTTTAGTGGTTTTCTCTATATGTGCCTTTGTGAATTCCAGAGAAGTTTAATGGTTTACAGGGCAGGGAAAGATTTAAAAATACATACATATATTAGCTGTTGGTATGCTATTTGGTAGTCAAAAGAGTTGGTGCACATTCTATCCTGCTTCATAATCCTCATTTTTGGATCATCAATTAGAACTGTAGATAATCTAAAAGCCTGATATATTGAACCCCAGTGATGTTTAGATTTTGAAGACTGGTAAATAACCTAAGGCTTTGGATTTATACATTGTAGTTATGGAATACTTACTGTTGCATTTGAGTTTTATGGGGCTTTTAAGGATGTTTAGATTGCTATCTGTTGCTAAAATTGCAGTGTAAAATGTGATTTATTATACCACATCAACTAGTTTATTTTATTGAAATATTAATACTGTTTTCCAACCCACAGACTTCTTTACTTTTGTTCATAAGTATGGTGGAATTTATGACATATTTTTCTGAAACAGAAACTTCATAGTGAGTGAGAAATGGAATTAGAGGGCTTTAAATGGGACACTCTTAGGGCTCCAGACCTGCCCAACTTCTAGAAATAGCATCAGGAATAATATTTCTCTTGATGAAGATACCAGCTCTACCAAAACTAAAGGCTATTTAAAATTAAACTGTTACTAGGGGTCTCATCTGCTGAATGTTTGTGAGGGGGAGTGATTGGAGAAAATCTGCAATGTCCATTGTTACCTTGTTCTGATGGGGAAATGGTACTTTACCAAAATCTGTATGGGATTTCTAGTGGATACGTCATCACTTTCTGGCCTCTGGCTGTGCGTTTTTTTCCAGTTTGAATATGTATTTTTCTTTCTTTTCAAAGTACTAACCCAACAGTTTGTAATAAGCTGAAGATTTTGTCTCTAAGTATTCTTCTCCAGCCTCTGATGTAACTTCTGACATGTACTTCTTTCATCTTCTCCAGTTTTCCAACCGTGTTAAAATGTGGACTCTAGGACTGCAGACAATATTTCAGTGTCTTACTAGAAGATTACTGTCTCTCCTCCACTCTCCCTCCTCTCTTTGTAAAGGAAAAAAACCATAATAATCCTTTTTACTGCAGTGCTGCACTAGCAACTAGCAGTGAGTGGCTTGTTAGCTGGTTCTCTTGAGTTGCTACTTTTGCTGCTGGCATGGTTGTTCATTATTCTGTAGGGATGGCCTGGATTCCTTTATCCTAGCTATGTCTTTTTGCATTTGACAGTGTTCCTCTGTTGCTTCCTTGACAAGTCTGTCGTATCAGTCCAGGTGACAGTCTTTCTTGTTAATGTTTTTACCAACTATTTATAAAAAATTATTGGTGATAAAGCTATTACTGATGATTATGCAAATACTGATGAAAGAGTAATGTGGGCTTTAGTAAAACTTTACCTACAGATGTTCTCAGGCTTGCTTCTCCATGGATTGGGGGTTTTCTTGTAGTTAGTTCTTTAATCCATATGATGTATTCTATTGGCATTGCATAAAACTTTTTAATCAATCTTATGCTAGCAAATTTCCTTTAAAATGACGATATGTTAACTTTGCCTCGTTACTATTTTCAGTGAAGCACTTAATCTCAAAGCCCATATAATATGTTCTCAAACATTGTAAGAAACAGTTGTGACTGGCTGACACTAAAATTAATTTTCTCTGTTTTAATTCTGTATTTGTTGAACCCTGCAACAGCTTTTCCAATATTTTATCTGGGATTTAAGTCAAGATGACTAGTTCTGTTGCATAGTCCTCTATCCATAGATTTCTCACAATACTTCTTTCTGTAAATACAATGGTTATGACACAGTTGCTTTTAATTTGTTCTTATTTTAACAAAACTTCTAAGGTAGTGTTTGACTTCATAACCAAAATTGATAGTTTTTACAGTTAAGACAGTGTCAATGTGATAGATTAGGTTAAGAATTATCTTCCAGAAACCTAAACAGCATTAGTTTAGGATTTTTTTTAATTTAGTCATCTATTTGGATGTTTGTTAAATAGGAAACCAATGATACTATATTTCAAATGTTTCATTGGAAAGCATTAGAAAGTATCATGTTAATGAAACCTCAGATTTTGTGTGGAGAGAAAAGTCAGAAATATGTAAATACAGATAGGAAATAACCTTTTTGTGAGGGTTTGAAAAATAGGGAAAATTTTGGGCAAGCATAGTACCAAGCCTAGTTCATTGTTCATTGATCTCCAAGTTCACCTCCACGTTCACTGGAAGTGAAGCATAAAGGCTATGGCAAGCACTGGTGTTGAAAATGACTGTTTGGAGAAAAGGAACACCAGTCAATATAACAAGTAATTGTGTAGAGGGATTGACAGGTTAAGTTGTGGAAAGGGGAGAGAGACAGGGAAAGAGGAAAAGCCTGGTCTGCCCTCATGCTATGGGTGACAGCACGGTGTTAATAGTTGTGACTGTACATGGGATATGCTTTGTTTAATTAAAAAGTGCCTCCCCAATGGAAAAGCTTTCATAACTTGCTTGAAAAATTGGAGCAATGTGATGTTTACTTTTTATAAAATAATCTCTAATACCATACAGGTTAACTAAAGTCGAATGTTTGCAAATACTTGACATATGGGATTGGTGAGTAATGAGAAGTTGTACAAGGTACTGAAAAAAGGCAATAATAAATTAAGAAGGGGAGTGGATAGGCATGATGTTAGCATTAACCATTACTAGACATGAGAATAAGTTGTCACTGTAAGTGATAAAAATTGGTAGAATTTTGGAATGTTTTGAAATAAAAGAATGCCTAATACGAATAACGGTTGTGTGTACAAGGAGATGTGATTGCGCAGCATAATGGGTCTCTCCTTTATTAATAGTTTTGGCTTCTTTAAACTATTTTGAAATTTGTGCAAATTGGGATGTATTTTAATGTTGAAGCTGAAGCGTTCGGCATTGGTCTGACCTGGTGGGATTTACAATCCTTGCAGCCTGAAGGCTGATAAGGAAGGGAAAGGAGTGCCTTGTATTGGTTATGCAAATAGTGGCAAACAAAAGAAACATTTAAAGAGAGGATCAGGGAGAAAAACAGTGAAAAATAGATGTGAGAAAGTAGGGTAGGAATAAGCTAGGTGGGAGCATGCTGAAGAGAAGACAGGAAGTGGGTAGACTACTGACTGAAAGAGAGAAAGAAGTCCTCCCTCTAGAAAGTGGTTGTCAGTCATCAGCAAATGATACAGAAAAAACATCTGCAGCATGGGAAAGAGTTAGATCACCTGTCTGTTGTGATTTTTTTTTTTAACATGGGTTATGCTTAGTTCTAAAAGTTCCTTTTTGTTACTTCTTTAAACATTGTTTATGGTACTTTGTCTAATTAAAATGTGCTTAAAAATTAATCATAGCTTTTGAATCATTCAGGTGGGTACTTTCAAGGTGTTGCAAATGGGACATTGAAATACTAGAAACAAGATAATGTAAGTAATGAACAGACATGCTTTAGTACAGCATTTCATTAAACTTTTAGGCAAGCACAGGGACAAAAGAAATATTTATTCTGACTTGGTAGACTTAAGATTGGAGTTAAATCCCAGTCGCTCCCAATTAAAGTGAACAAAAAGTTTGAACTGTGAATTAAAGGAAATAGATAATAGTGGGTCTAACACATTCAATTAATAATTAGAATACTGCCTGTAGATATATTGTAGGAGTAATGTATACTCAAAATATACACTGGAATTCTCTTTTCATATTCGCATTCAAATGTTGCAAGGATGCAAAGTGAGAACTATGGATATACACTCATTCTCCTGGGTGTTTTTTACATAGTCAAGGTATTTTAACTGTTATATGTCTCAGTTGCTAAATAGTGAAATCATTTATATTGTAATTAAACTTACATTTCAGTGGTGATCCTTAAGGGCACAAATGTATTTGTAGAATACAGTGTTTGCTCACATTTGTTCTCCTGCCTTGCTAACAGTTGTTTATTCATCTTTTCAAACACAGAATTGATCCAATTCTATGAGGGTTTTTTTACATTGCTATCACTTAGTGTATATTGTGTGTATGCTATGAAGTATTTCATTCACACCAGAGAGTAGGTATTTGAAATATTTAATCTTTGAGTTCTAGTTCTTTAATTTTCAGAATGGAGTAAAGGCTGATACAAAGCTTTAGTTTTCTGTCACCATCTTTATGCTGGCTTTTTAAGTGCAAAGCAGGTCTGTGCCACCTTCCTCCCCAAGGAATAATCCTGACTGTGGTGTTATACAGTTGTAGCCAGAAACCCTTACAGAAGGCTTAAATAGCTTACAGGAAGAAAAGGAGTATATAGAGTAGTTGCCTCAGTCTGAGAAATGTGGAAACATGGTATGAAAATTCTAACATTAACAGCGATGTTGCAGTGCTTGGGTTGGTTTTTGCAGTTTAGAACTGTGACAAGAGGAGGTTGGTATGTTACGTCCTACCAACATAGGATTGTTCAAAATTCTGGAAGAGAAAATAGGTGATGCCTGTTTCATGAAAGCACTGGTTAAAATCTGTTGGTGGAAAATTTAGATCTACGTAAGATTTGTGACTGAATTGCTTGTTCAGATGTACCACATACTTCTCCCTTCCTGCTCGACAAGTCCTTGTTCCCTGCATCCTCTACCTACTCTGTCAGACTAAGAAAATCCATTCTCTGCAAAGCAGTAACAGCAGTCAGACCTAGTGGTGGTTAGAAAATTTTTGAACAGTGTTTGTTGTTTTGCATGTAGCAGAGGTCATTATGGTGGATCCATCTCGTACATGAAAGCAAATGCTGACATGCTAAGTACATTCCACAAACTTCTGTATCCACCCACTCAATACAGATGCTCCCTCTTCCCACGCCAGCTTCCAAAACAGTTCATCTGGGAGGAGGGAACAGATGATCTTACGCTGCCACCTAATGGTAAATGCCAGTTTGCTGCTGTGAGATAAGAAAAGACTTTCTGGAAGCTTTTTTTTTTTTTTTTTTTTTTTTTTTTAACGGCTTGTATGGAAATGCAGTCAATTTCATCCTTGAATGTGATAAGCTTGTGGCAACTTTTATCGCAGAGGTGCATGCAGAGAAATTGTGAAACCTGCAGGAGAGAGATGCAGTATATAGTAGTATATAGTCTTAGTTTTATGATGTTTAAAAATATAGTAACACTTTCTGCTTGTAAGGCTGATACATCAGTTGCAGCTACCAGCCTATAATCTCTTAGTAGATTTCTCTTATCACACTCTGCCATATCTCAAATATGGTTGTCGTTTTGTTGTCATATTTCTGATAAACCCAATGCTACTACGGAGTAATTGCCAGAGTGCATCCTTGTCTTTTTGCTGTTGGAGACACCTTCATTAACACCTTCTGATTTGTCGGGTTTAGTCTACTCCAGTATCCCTTTTGCTGGTCTTCTTGCATGTATTATTAACACAGTACAGCTGGTACAAAGCCTGCTTGTAGGAGTCTGACTGGTACCAGACAGAGGGGGGCGTGTACAGCGGCTCTAGCTGGAGCTTGTTTATGCTGGTTGCTATTCAGGATCTGTGTTTATTTAAAGTTGCTCCTTTTGACCTATAAACTCCTGTGGAATTGAGGTTCAAGTTACCTTTTGGTGGCTGTATCCTGTTTTGGGACCTGCCTTTAATCTGCAAATATTGTCATATATGCTGAAAAGCATACTATGAGATTCTGAAACTCTGGGAGCAAAATAATCTTTACAGAAAAATTGCAACTTGCTAAGCTGCGTTCATAGTCAGGCTCTGTTCATTAGTATCCATTGCATTCTGTTGCTGTTACTCAGTTGTGACTCCTTGGAGACTGTGATTTACCCATGGAGATTGCAACTAATCTTAAACCTCTGGAGAATATAAATGCCCTGTATAAGCACAAGTTCTGTAGCAGAATTCGTAAGAGCCAATATATGCTGTGATGTTAAATTAGATTTATTGAGTACCAGCCTATACAGAACCTAAAGTCTGGGGTAGTGGAGGGAGGGACTTGTGTAGATGGGGGACATGCAGTGCAAGTGAATTGATTGTACCCTATGTGTTTTGAATCCAAACTAGATGTGCATGCCCTTTATGTGGAAGTAAGGACCACTACATCTAATACTGCGTGACTGTATTAGATATACTCAAAATATGTTTGAGGGAAGTGAAAATGTATAGTGGCTTGAAACCAAATTTATTTTTATTATAGTTCTCATGAATATAAACAGTGTGTGAAATCTTAATTACTTTTATAGTTAAAATTGCTACTGATGGATGAATAAGACTACTTTAAAATGTTACTAGAGGTCTAGTACTGGATCTGGTTCTGTATTAAATAAAATAGTCTGCCTAGCAGAAAGTACTGCTATATAAATCCAATATGTGTACCTTTGCTGAAATTGTAAAGGTAGCAAAATACGTGGAGTTGTCAAGGATGGTAAACGTCTCTCTTCTTTTTCTGAGGTCGTCTAGGTTCAGTTTGTGGTTCCCAGTTTCTTCTACAGTGATTGCTTTTTAATCAGTGATTAAGTATTCAGAGTTGCTTCCTGAAGTGATTCTTGTATAACAAACAAATCAACAGAAAAATGATCAACAATTTCATTGCATGTCAGCATGGTGTCAGCTTTTGCTACTAGTTCATATTCACCCCATAATGTTGAAATGAGTAAAACAGAAATACTTTCTCAAGTCACATATGTGCTTGTTTATAAGTAAACAGTAAGCAAGTTTTCATGAGAACAACTTTCAAGGACTTATTTAATTTACTAATGGAAATTAATGAAACAAACTTGTGTGTATGTGGAGTCAGTCTCTTTTTGTATGTATCTGGCCAGACATTTTAGAAATACAGTTGCTTTCAGTTTGAACTTTTTAGTGAGCAGCTTCTTGTGAAGACAGCTGGAGCAAGTCATTCCAAGGTCCCCATATCTGTTAGTGGAAAAACTACTGGTAAAATTTATGATAAAAATAAGGATACTACACCACAGAGTATAATATATTGTTAACATACCGCACACATTCACATTCATGTTTCTACTGTTGTGACTATGTCTAAAATATGTCCGCACAGATAAAAGCACCCATAAATGCAGTGCTAATTCATGGTTCTGCACAAATACATCTGTTGGAAGAAAGCTCCTAATAACTTTTTAATGCAGTCAAACATCAAACTGAAACCCCCCCTAGTTTCTGTCCCACTAGCTGTGAGCAAAACTCATTTGCAGGAATTTATTACATCCCTAGCTAAATTATTGATCTTTATCTCTCTATATAAAGAAAATAGTCGTGTGTGTCCCCCCAGGAATTGTATAGCTCATGCATAAGCTTAAACTGTCATGCATATGTATTACAAACTTGCAATCATAAGCAGCATTTGGTAATGGTATATTTGTTGAGTGTGCGTGCTTTTTGT
This sequence comes from Haliaeetus leucocephalus, assembly GCF_000737465.1. Taxonomy (NCBI): domain Eukaryota; kingdom Metazoa; phylum Chordata; class Aves; order Accipitriformes; family Accipitridae; genus Haliaeetus; species Haliaeetus leucocephalus. The sequence goes on along the minus strand of NW_010972809.1, from coordinate 8,725,736 downwards.
GTTATATCTGTTTCTTTTGGCTTCTGAGAAAATGAGAAAATGGCTTTCTGAGAACTTCAAAGTTCTGAAAAATACTAACGAAATTCTGCTTCTGTATTTTGTGCATGCACTTATCTAGTGCTTGCACTGAAGGTCTGAGTCTCTTCTGACGTAACTGAAAATTTTTTATTGTTTTTGTTTTTTAGCATTAAAAAATGTAGTTGACCACAAAGATGCCACCATGTGTGGATTTAATAGAAAAGCTTTTTTAGACAGCCATGCCGTGTATCGCATGTGAAGTACTATTCGGCAAATTCAATATGCCTATTGGGCACTTTTGACTGTTTTGAATGAAAAATAATATCTTAAAATGTCTTGAAAGAATAAACTCAAACTTTCTTCTTCTTATATCCATCAGCATTTTCTGCTCACTAGCTGGCATTCATGAAATTCAAGGTCATTGGTAATCCTGAGTCTTGCTACTTACGTTTATAAATTTTTATGTTAACACTATCACTTTTTCCTTGAAAACAGAGAAATGTTGGGACCTTCATTTTTAGTTGCTACATTTGTTTCTCACACTATTTTTCCTGTCTCTCTACTTTCCATATCTGTCATCACTTTCCTTCCATCTCATTTGATTTTCTTCTTGTTTTTAGAAAGTATTGTTTCATGCCCCTGCTGTAATCAGGTGCCACTGATGAAAGACTCCTGTGCCATGTCATTATGTATGTAGGTCCTTTGTACCTGCTTGTGCTAATGGCCATTTGGATATGAATAGAAAGTTAGAAAACAACTCTTGTTTCTGTGCAATTATACTTTTTAATGCGTCAGCCTTTAGACTTGCTTCACTTAATCTGCTGTTTGCTTTTTGTGATAAAAACAGCTTTAGCTATCTTGAAAAGTTTAGATTACAGAAAAACCAAAACTAACAAATCATTGCTTTCGTGTCCATTCAAATGGCTTTTCATACGTATTAAATGTAATTCCAATAGCTGACTCTGGATTGCTACCCCCACCCAAGTTTGATCTCAAACACAAAGTACGGCAGGTTTGCATTTGTGTACAGTGTACATCGTATAGCAGAGTTCACCTAGCTTGTGAGTGTCAGAGAGGGTTTTTATTGACTGTTGAGTTTGATGTGATCCAAAAATGACATAGTCAATTTTTAGAATAGAGTAGACTATTTCAGTTGGAAGGGACCTACAATGATAATCTAGTCCAACTGCCTGACCAATTCAGGGCTGACCAAAAGTAAACTTATTTGTCACGATTAGTTTCTGAAGATGGGATGCAGCTGGTGGTAAAGTATAGAGTGGTGAGCGCACCTGGTGATGTACTGAGAGTGCATGGTGGAATGAATATGGCCAAGTGTTAAGTGTGTGTCTGGACTGATGGATGAAGATTGTCATGTTTTCATCAGAGAGTTCTTTAAATATTTTTATTACACTGACGTAAAATAAATGGAATACATTTTCTGTATGAGTATCTTAGAAGCTACTTGTAGTTTCAAAAAGTGCTGTTGTAGAGAATATGCTTTCACAAGGAATTGGCTCGTATGCTATCTTTATGCATTGTAAGACTGAATAAAAACAAACAAAACATGCTGTTTCTCACTCAAGACATGCCCGCTTTTCCTTTGTTTTGCGTACTATGAACACACAGATCAGTGTATTCTGTTTTGCAAGAGGATGATTATAACTCAGGATTTCTTTCAGTGTTTGTATATAATGGAAGTATGCTTTGTGTATCTTCTTTCATGTTTCTGTGGGACTTGTACTGCATATGGACCAATAGACAATGATGGTGCAAGATCCCTTACAAGCTGTCAACCTGGTGATGTCCTGTCATTTTAAAGTTGGATAGATACTGGTTCATGGTTTATAGAGAATATTCTCTCTGATTTACTTGGCTTGGTGTACTGATTTTCCTGTTTAAAAGGTAGAGTTGACTTTGAGTACATTCAGCATTAGTGGTCCTGCATTTGAATGTTAGTAGTATCATGGTGAGTGTGTCTAGTTGTATTTTCTGAAGGCAGCAGTTCTCTTTCTTTAGAAGCATTTTGTACAGGCAGCATTTGTCATGTGTGTAATGGTGAAGTCAAAATTGTGAAACTAATTTTACTCAGATTAGATTTCAATTTTTTCTTTCCCAGTCACACTACATGTGTCTATAAAACCAGATTTAATTTCATGGTGAGATACAAGTTTATATTGACATCTTGTTGGAACATGTTGTTTGGTTTTTTTTTTTATGTGACGCTTTTAACTGTAAACTGTTCACAAGAATATGTCTCACTGAAGAAATGAATATTCATTTTTCAGAGGCAGATTTCCTCAAAAAGATTTAGAGGCACTGTTTCCTGGGATGAGTGCTGATTTCACTAGTGAAAACTTTTCTGCTGCCTGGTACCTGATTGAGAATCATTCAACAACAAGGTTTGTTGCTATCATATAAATAATTGTTTTACAATGCAAGTCACTTATGTTATTTCATTATACAATAGATGTGTCATTGGTGGCTGACATTTACAGTAGTAGTCCTGTAGGCTCTACTGCCTGTGGTGTTTCTGCTTGGTTAGAAACTTGAATCAACAAGTCTGTTCAATGTGGTTATGAGGAAAACTTCGGGTTTTTTTAATCAGACCTAACTTATGGCGTGTTTCCCACCCCCCCACCCCACCCCATCAGATGGAAGTTGTCTTTCTTCAGGCTAAAGCCTTTTATGAATCAAGAAGTTAGGCAGCATGGCCTTGAGTGGAAACTCCAGATGTTAGCTTAAGTCATGACTAGAGGCTCAGGATAAGCGCACTGAACAGACGACTAACAGTAAAACTGTTAGTAATACCAGTTAGCTTTTAGTTAACTCTTGTGGAAAATGCTATAGTAAAAGAAGTTGGACAAGTGAGTAAGATCTTTGAGATAAATCTCTTGAAATCTTGACCATTAACGTTTTTCTTTTTAAATCTAGTTCATAATACGTACTTACATGAATGCATTACGTAAATGTATTTTTGCAAGTATAACTGAGTTCTGAAACTTATATCAGCTGGTGTTCGGATAATACTGGAAGCTATTTTTAGTAGAGGTGATGAGCCTTTTTGTGGTTGTTTTCAACAACTAGGTTCTAACTAGCATTTTGAAATACCACTTTGCAAATTTATTTAATATTTGTTTGTTATCTAATGGTAGAAATAGGTGTGGGTTGATTGGGTTTTTGGGGGGTTGGTATTAGGAGCTCCAGAAATAACGATTAATCTACTTGGGAAATACTTTAATTTCTTCTCAGGGTGATGGTAGACTGAAGAGCCAAAACAACAGCAAGAGAACATTATTACCTAATACACAGGTAGTGAGTGATAGCATCTTTTGAAATCAAGCAACTAAAAGAGGTGTGATTCAAAATGAATTCTGTCTATCACAATCTGATAACTTCAGGGATCATCAGGCTTTTAAAAAAGCTGAGGGGATAATAAAGTGAGAAAGAACAAACAGCTTTTGATGTAGCTGTTCTTAAGAAATTTCCTTTGTTTGGCCCTTGCACTGTTGCCATTTTGTTGCTTATTCATGTGGGCACCAGTGATGCTGCCAAGAGAGATGTAGAACAGATCAAGAGTGATTGCAAAGCCCTGGGGACAAAAGTGAAGAACTTGGGAGCCCAGATATTCTCTTTGATTTACAGGTGAAGGGGAAAGCTTCAGGTAGTAGTGGATGCATCCTGTACGTTCACAGATGGCTGTACCACTGGTTTCAAAGGGAGTTTTTTTTAATTCAGTAGCCATGGATCCATTATTAAGGACTGCTACTGAGAAATGGGATTCATTTGAAAAGTGGGGTGGGAGCATCTTCGCCAGCAGGTTTGCACTTTGGTGACAAGGACTTCAAATTAGGATTATCAGGGGATGATGATAACAGCTTGCAGTCAAATTAAGGGACAGAGTGCTACATGTATGGTTCAGTGATAGCATTGAGAGTGCTGTTGGGAATTACAAAACCAGTTGGAAGGGTCTAACCTCAGGTGCCTTTACACACTCACATGGAGCCTGGGAAACAAGTAAGAGGAGCCAGAGCTCCACACATGGGATTAGACAATCATATCACTGGAATAAAGTGGGTTAGCTCATGTGCCTGGTGTTCTGTGATGGATGGGAAGAGGCCTTCTGAGAAAGATAACCAGGAAAGAAGAGAGGGACTTGACCTCTGTGTGAAGGAAGAGCTTGCATAATATTTGGTCCCTCTTACAGAGCAGGTAGCAGGATGGTTGAGAGCTTGTTCAACAGGCTGGAAAGGGTGAGATTGCAGTGGGATGAGGAAGTGAACAAAGTCTTCCTTAAGCATCTTGAAGTCTCCAGAGAGCAGACCCTGGTTCCTGTACAAGACTTTGACCTCCCTGATATTTACAGTAAGGGCGGCAATCCAGGAGGCTTGTGCAGAGTTCTGGAAATGACTTCTAACATAGCTGTTAGGTGGGCAGTTGGAGTGCTGCTTTCCTAAATCTGATTCTTGCAGGCAAGGCAGGGGATGTGATAACCAGGGGCAGCCTCGGCTGTAGCAGTTGTGAAATAGTTGAGTGCAAGACTGAGGGGTGTGGGGAAGGCAAGCAGCAAAGTACGCACGTGGGGTTGGGCAACAGTAGCACGGAAGACAATCTGGTGTTTGTAACATGCCATGAATACCCATTGGCTGTCTAGTACAAATCATCTTCTGGGGTGTATCAGCAAGACTGTGTTAAGTAAGATGTGAGGATAATTATTCTGCTTGGCATTATTAAAGCTGCAGTTGAAGTGCTCTGTCCAGTTTTGGCCACTACTTTAAGAAAGATGAGAGCTGGGCCACAAAAATAGGAGTATATAAATATATGTGGGTATACAGCTTGAATGAATTAGGTGCTTTTAGAAAAGAAACAAAATTAATACAGAATGCATGTTCTGAAATACCTAATGGGCAGTTCAAGGATAGCCATCAATTGCTCATGGTTTACCAAGAACAGAACAAGCTATCTCACTTTGCAACAGGGGAGATTTAGGTTAGGTGCAGGTCAAAAACATATTAGATTGCTTAAGCCCTGGGACAGTGTAACTTGTAAAGCTGCAGAATCACCATCACTGGAGAGTGCTGAGATTTGATTTGACAGTTGTCTGTCATAGATGGCTTAGGTACATTTAAGGATGCTGTGGATCGAGAAAATTAATTAAATGACTTCTTAGAACTGATTAAATGACTCTATCAGAATTACCATGGAATATGAACAACAGCATAAAGTAATGGTTATATCTCTAATATGACAAGTTATCAGTAAAAACACTGATTTTTCTGGTCATCAGTACTATGAATTGATAACTTAAATAATTACATCAGCTGGTATGGCCCGTTTTTGACTTGTACTGTGCCAGTGCGTCAGTACCTGAAAGTCCAGTCTCATGTAAATTTCAAGCTGCCTATTAAGAAAGAACATTTTTAACACTTTTTCTAGTATCAGCTTAAGTACTTCATGTTTCTTGGAAAAAAAACCTTCCATTGGTTTGTGTCTCTGTGTGTGAACAGTTTCAAGTCATGGTCCCCTCGGTCCAGTGGAATAAAAAGTATTAATTTTTGTTTTTAAATGAAAGCTGGTTTTTTGCATGTTAATTCAGTTTATATTGGTTTATAAAATCTAAATCTTAGTTGTTGAAGGTATAAAAGATGTGCAAAACTCAACAGGAAGAATGGCTCAAAGGGTAGGTTGAATCCAGTCATGTTTTGAATCTAATTATAAATAGCTTTTTAAAAAAAGAAGAGGCAAATCTGTTTTTTCTGTTGTTTTTTTTTCTTCTCACTTCAAAATGTGTAGTCTTAATTATACAATTCCAGAATATTTCTATCTGCCCCATATCATTTGTGCTGTTCTTCCGGAAACAAACAGCAATGGTTTAGTTCTTGTCCTCTATGTAACCTCACGTATTGGGAGTACTAAATGTGTAGTGTGCTGATGTTTTGGTTAGCTTATGTCTGTTTTTTCCTTGAAGGAAATTCTTTTTAAGCAATCAAAATAACTTTTTAAATTTTTTTTTTAATTTTTTTTTACTCCTGGCAATATCCTGACAAATATAAATAAACTATTTAGAAGTATTATGAGATCATCAGATAACATGAAGCGGTGCTTAAAAAGAGAGCTGTACAGATTTTTGTTATTTTGAAAATGCTGCTAGTAAGTACTTCTTATATGCCCAAGTAGACCAATCCAGCTATTGAGTAATGTGATTTCTGTCCAGCAGATGGAAACAGGAAATAAAGCAAAATGTTGTGACATCACCAGTATAAAAAGGAAAATGTCTGTAACTACACCAGTGTGTTTTGTCTCCCAGCAGATGGTGATAGCCTTCTCAGTGCCTGGGCTAAAGTTTGGTTTGTTCTCTTAATATGTCTTTTTATACTGCTGTTTAAAGTGGGCAAAGACTATTGGTGGAATTGCCTTATGTCTTAATTTCCTTACTTCATTGTTTCCCTCTCCTCATTGAGGTATAGTGCAGATTTTTGTTTGATTCTTTTGTATTAGAGAGATGGGGTTGGCCTGCAGGTAGGAGAAAAGACTTTAAGGGTGGAAATCATGTATTATGTTTGTATTTCTGAGCTTGTTTGTGATAGTGCTTTTATAATGAATCCAGTAGCATAACTACTGAGATCATATTCATCATCAACAACAACAAAAAGATACGCAAGTAATGAAGAATCAATCATGACCTAACACTTCTAAAATAATTGCAGCTGCTTGCAAAAAATAAAAATGTGAAAGCAAATGTAAACTGGCCATAATCTAGAAACATTAGGAAACTAAGATAAAAAGAAACGTACCATACAAACAACAATGATGAGTTGGCAATTAATATTCCCCTGTGAAGTGTCTTTCAAAAATAATTTAGGAGACTACATATAAAAACATACTTTCATAAAGCAGGAATCTGTTCAGTTCTCTTTATTTTTGCACTAATACTGTGTTCAATTTTGAACTGTATGTCCAAGCCAACATAAAAATACTGAAGGAATCAGAAACTGAAAGTGAAAAAGGGTTGTGAACTAAGCTGCAGAGTTAAACAAATGTCATTATTAGAGACTTCTAGCATCCCAGTAGTTAATCTAGTATACTAAGTGTAGTGAATTGTACTATCACCTATTTAATGTAGTACAGACAGTTAACCAAGAGCAACGTTGCATGTTTAGAAAAAGTTACTTGACTAATTTGTATTATAAAGAAGTCTATTCCATCACAAGTGATAGGAGCCCTCCATTTATGATTAGAACTAAAAAACAAAAATTCTTTGGACTAAGAGTAAATTGTCATTATCGAGAAGCACACTCCTTAGCAATTACTCAGTCCTTAATAGTTGTTGCAAAAGTAGCTGGCCTTATTTTCCAAGTAAAATGTTCTGTTTATTCATTAGCTGACCTTACTTGTTGTTTGAATGTCACGGGGGGTCTTCTTGTTTGTTTTCAGTTTTGATCAGCTCAAAACAGCTGTTGTGCATTTGAAGAAACAAGCCAATAAGAAAAATGAGGGGAGCCTAGCTTATGTGAAAGGAGGTCTCAGCACATTTTTTGAAGCACAAGATGCTCTGTCAGGTAAAGATACTTTGCACTTACTAAATACAGTATAAAAGAAAAGACAATATCTGCATGTATGGTTGAATTTTTAATATTAAAAATATTGTTTTTCTTCGCAGTCTCTTCTAAAAGTGTATAATGAGCCCAAAATCTGTATTGCATTGGTCACAAGGTGGGACTGGCTAGCGGATTGTTGTGGTATATTTGCAAAAGATGGCTCCAAATGTATCTTACAAGAATTGGAGGTATTTGATGAAACTGCTTAGACCACAAATCCAGAAAAGAAAGAAATGTTAAACTGGAGATAATATTAAGATGACTTAAAAACTTGATTTTATGATGCCTTATCCCATAGTCAGACTGTACTATTTATATGACTATTCAGTACACTCTGAGTTGGGAAATCAAACGGCCTTTATATTCTGCTTGCCATAGGGAAAATGCAACAAGCCAGTGAGATTAGCTTAGTTGTCTGTGCCATTTATATATATATCTTTGTATTTATTTTCTGTGTGTGTGTATATGTGTGTATATATATACATACACACACACGCACACTCTTAAAGCATAAAATGTGTCTCGGGTAAAAGTTAATTGTGGGCTGCCACAGTCCTGTCTAGTTAGGGACTGTGCTGGATAAGAAAGTGACAGTGCTAGGCCATCCGCAATATGTTTGACATTTACCACTATGCTGCTCTTCATAGCTACTGTATATTGCAGGATTAGCACTCCTGATCATTGATCCTGTGTTATGGGTACCATGGAGGAAGAAAACTTGTATCTACTCGTAGCCTCAGCCAAGCTAGCACTTCTGCTGGCTTTAGGACCACTCCTTTGCAGAAGTACCAATTTTCTCTCAACCCACTTGCAGGCCACTTGCTAACTGATAGCCACTTCCATGTGTCAGGGAAAAGGGAAGGTAGTTCTGTCTCACCTGGTGGTCCACCTGTATTACTGCCCCAGGCAGATTAACCTGTGACCTGCCCTTCAGATGACAATATTTTCAAAAGTTGTTGATGGCTTTCAGCTACCTGCCTAATGTGATAATTTTTAAGAGGACAACTTTTTGCACAAGTGCAAACATACGTGCTTTGGTAAGGAAGACCTCTTCTTGAGACATCTGAAGATTCTTCCTGTGAAGAATCTTAACTCCTACACATCTCTATTAACCCACCCAGAACTGATGTATTACTGATCAGTTTTGGAAAATCTTGGCCTAAATCTAGATAGGTTCAATTACAGAAGAGAAGTATTAAAGGATTTAGTGGAAATACTAAAGAATGTTGTGGTAGTCGTAGGAAGAGACACTAAGAAGAATCAGTATTTGGCATTCTTTAACTTTTCTTTTTAAGCTGAGTTTTTATTAAATACTAAGAGAAATGATAATAGGCTGTTTCTTTGTAAGGCTTAAATATCTTGAAAATGTTGAAATCCTAGTTTTTCTTAAATACTTCAAAATCCTAAATAATCCTGAACAAATATTGAAATGTTACTTTTTCTTTTTTCACAACCAAATCTGCTTTGCATGTAGAGTATCAAATACTCTAAAAAATTCAGCGTTCTGTTTCCAAACAGTTGCTGCTATGGAAAAAAAGTACTGCTGGCAGACATATGTGTTATCCTGTAAGATTATTTTTCGGACCAGCAAAGACTTAGTAGGATTTACAGAAAGCTAACACAAACCATAAATGTTGTGAGGTTTTAGAAAGACTGAACACAACTGAGTGATTTTTCTCTTGTCCTGTCTATTCAAGCGTAGGCTTCTAGCCTTTGGAGACTGATCTCCTGATAAATTAAGAGGTCGGAGAGCAAGTAGGAGGGTGAAAAATATTAATAAAATTACAATAGGGAAAGCAAATTGATTTATTTCATTAACTACTATGTTCTCAATTTTAAAAAGTTATAATAGCTGTAATATTGTCTTGCATCTCTTATCTTTATCAGAGTGTTATTTTTACCTAAAATTAGAGTTTATCAGTGCAGTCTTTTAGATAAATTATGAACTCAAAACTTGGGATGACTCATGCAGTTCTTGGTGCCACTTTTCATCTGTAACCAAAATGGCTTGGTTTTTGTCTTCTTCCCAGTGATCCCCTTAAGGGCTTGAAAGGAAGCAGGCTTGTAGCTTATGTTGTTAAAAATTATGAATTAAAATAGCACTAAGAAAGAATGGCCTTGATGCTGTTGTAGAAAATTAAGAGACTTGAAGTCTTAATCTCTTTATCAATTCAAAGCTATAACACTGGAGTTCAAGGGACTAAAATACAATATTTAGTTTTTAAATTCTGAAATCAAATTCTTAATGCGGATGCAGTGCAGGTCACAGCTGCCTTCTGTAGCATTTCAATATGCATTTCTCTGTTGAAATTTCCTATTAAATGCATGTGCTGAAGTGTTTTCAATGCTTTTCAGTAAAAAAAGCCCAACCCTTAATGCATAGGAGTTTCAGCTTTGTAATGCAGAACTGCTTATTTGCCCTTTCTTCCTCCTTATGCAGAATATTTTTGAGGGAGTGTAGCTGGAAAAATTGCATAACTTCTGAAAGACTTCAACCTGTGATAGGTACAATCAACAGCTAAGCTGGATGTGGAGAGGCTTCCAGTAGTAGCAAGAAAAAAGGGTACCTTTTGATGCCATCATGCCAGATGTCAAAGCTGTTCTCCAGAACATTTGATCACTACAGTTTTCTCAAAGAAGAGATTACAAGAATTATGTGTAAGCATTATTAGCATTGTTCTAGGGAAACAGCTCAGATGCAAAATTAAAACCAAACCAAAACAAAAAACCCCCAAACAACAAAACCAATGAATTAATTAAGGCCTGTCAGCTTGACCTCTGTACCGGGGAAGAATATGGAACGGCTCATCTTGAGTGCACTCACACAGCGTGTGCAGGACAACCAGTGGATCAGGCCCAGCCAGCATGGGTTCATGAAAGGCAGGTTCTGCTCGATCAACCTGATCTTGTTCTGTGACCAGGTGACCCACCTAGTGGATGAGGGGAAGGCTGTGGATGTTGTCTACCTGGACTTCAGTAAGGCCTTTGACACTGTGTCTCATGGCATACTCCTTGAGAAGCTGGCGGCTCATGGCTTGGACAAGTGTACTCTTCGCTGGGTGAAAAACTGGCTGGATGGACGAGCCCAGAGGGCTGTGGTGAATGGGGTTAAATCCAGTTGGTGGCAGGTCACCAGTGGTGTTCCCCAGGGCTCAGTATTGGGGCCAGTTCTGTTTATTATCTTTATTAATGATCTGGATGAGGGGATTGAGTGCACCCTCAGTAAGTTTGCAGATGACACCAAGTCGGGAGGGAGGGTTGATCTGCTGGAGGGTAGGAAGGCTCTCCAGAGAGATCAGGACAGGCTGGATCGATGGGCTGAGGCCAATTGTATGAGGTTCAACAAGGTCAAGTGCTGGGTCCTGCACTTGGGTCACAGCAACCCCATGCAACGCTACAGGCTTGGGGAAGAGTGGCTGGAAAGCTGCCTGGTGGAAAAAGACCTGGGGGTGCTGGTTGACAGCCGGCTGAATATGAGCCAGCAGTGTGCCCAGGTGGCCAAGAAGGCCAACGGCATCCTGGCCTGTATCAGAAATAGTGTGGCCAGCAGGAGCAGGGAGGGGATTTTTCCCCTGTATTTGGCTCTGCTGAGGCCGCACCTCGAGTCCTGTGTTCAGTTTTGGGCCCCTCGCTACAAGACAGACATTGAGTTGCTGGAGCGTGTCCAGAGAAGGGCAACAAAGCTGGTGAGGGGCCTGGAGCACGAGTCTTACGAGAGCGGCTGAGGGAACTGGGGCTGTTTAGTCTAGAGAAGAGGAGGCTGAGGGGAGACCTGATCGCTCTCTATAACTACCTGAAAGGGGGTTGTAGTGAGGTGGGTGCTGGTCTCTTCTGTCAGGTGGCTGGAGACAGGATGAGAGGAAATTGCCTCAAGTTACGGCAGGGGAGGTTTAGGTTGGATATTAGGAAAAAATTCTTTACTGAGAGGATTGTCACACATTGGAACAGGCTGCGCAGGGAAGTGGTTGAGTCACCATCCCTGGAGGTATTAAAAAAGTGCGTAGACAAGGCACTTCAGGACATGGTTTAGTGGCCATGGATGATGGTTGGACTCGATGATCTTGAAGGTCTTTTCCAACCTAAATGATTCTATGTCTCTTAGGCATGCAATTATGAAATTCAAGCTTGTTAACAGAACACTAAATTAAAAATCCTATTATACTGTGGTTATACAGTGTTTGTGCAAGTTGATATAATGGCACTTTTCTGTTCTTATATTTGTAAGGGTGAATTTGTGTGTCTTCTCCTTTAAAAAGGTGCAGCTAGAATTTGTATGCATTTAAATAAAGCTACATGAGGAATCGTTTATATTTTGAAAGCTGAAAGATTGTTTCAGCAAAAAATCTTAGGGACATAGCCTTGGTTCTGCAAACTTTCATTATTTGATGCTGACCATACAACTGTCACAGATGAAAAGCGACTTAAGGGAAAATCTTTACTGAATACGTCTAGTCTGTCTTCCAATATGATTTAGATTTCCTGAGCTGCTTCATTTTGGTTTGGATTCCTTTGGGTAGGTTTCTAAAACCTAATGCATTTTCTGAAGATAGATTTTTGTTGATGGGCAAAAATTTAGGCTCTCAATTTTCCCCTCAGATATCCTAGAACACATCTTCTAACCCCAATGGTTATGCTTTGTAAACTGCAGGTCGTACATCTGTTTATACCTGCTTTAACTCATATACATTTAACAATGTTTGTTTCAAATACAGGAACTTGATCCAGGAAACCCTGAATTACTGATGATGGTGCAGTTTTTTCATTAATTAGGATCAGTAAGATCAGTCTGATCATAAGTGTGCTGTCAGACTGTATTACACATTTAAATGAGTATTAATATTTTCACAAGGAAGCAACAAAAAACATTAAAAGCTATCCCCAGATGTTTGTATTTTGTGATTTAGAAACTGTTTACTAAGAAAATAAGAGGTCAAATAGGCCAGAACCCTTGCTTTTGTTTAGTTTAATTTCTTGGAAAACAGAATTGCCTTATCAGATCCTCACGTCTCTCTGCCCGTTAGCCTGGCTGACAGTTTGACAGTGACTTTGCTGCAGAGATGTTCAACAGGAAGTTTGTTTCATCAGCTGAAGGGAGCTGTAAACTGAGCTGAGGGGAACTAGGTTCACCTCAACTTGACCCACTTGTCAACAACAGGGAGTTCAGCTGATTTATTTCCCATAATTCTAATTGCAACCTAGAAAGTAGCATTTCTAAAAGGGCTGCTGTTTATATGCTTGTAGACAAGTCGTGATTTATTGTAATGAGCAATTCATGTCCCACACAGAAGTCTTTGGAAATTTAGCAAATTAATTTCCTTTGAATATACTTTTTCAGAAGTATTCTTACAAAGAGCCTTAGGCTGCAGAGTTTCTTTTTATTTAGGTGAAAGGAAAAAGATAGGGAAATGACCACTTCAGTTGCTCAATTATGCAAAAACATGCAAGTATGACATCTATATTGGCAAGTAAAGAAGATACTGTGTGGATATGTTGAACAAATTTGAGATTTAGATTTGACTCTTTAGTTTGCCATGGCAGCAGTTCTTGTGCAGTTGCAACTACAAACACATTTTACATGATTTTCAGAAAAAAAATCTATACAAAAGAAGCACTGCTGGCTATTACAGCACTATTCCTTTTTTCCCTTTCCACCCCTGTTCAGATGTGTGGCCTATGGGAGTGCCAGTATGATGGAGAACTTGGACTGTAGTTGGCCTTTTGTCTAATACCTTACTTAATGCATAAGCTAGGATAATGTTTACCTGGCTGAAATGATCCTATATCTGGCCAATGCCTGGGGGTTTTTTTTGTTTGGTTTTTTGTTGATTTTTTTTTTTTCTTCCTATAGAGTATTTTTACACTTCATCCCTTAAGGCCCATTCTAGGATGAGCATGTCAGTGATCCAGGATCTGATTCAGTATGAATTAGCATATTCTGTTGCTACTATGTTAAATTAATTTTCCCTGAAACTAAAACAAAAGAAACGACTGGATCTGTATTCTAGTCTGAGCCATACTGGGAATTTGAGAAACTGAAAACTGATGCTTGTCTGTCATATAAGGGTCGCTTTGCTTCTTGCTTTTGAGGAGTTACGTCATATTGGAATTAAAGAGAGTACATACAGCCAATTTTTTATTAGTGGTTCTGTTCGCAAAATAGACTGATGACTGAGCAATTTTGAAGTGGTTTTACATTGCTAGCTCTTATCTCAGTCCACTCTCTTGTCTTTCTGTGTGCTTATCCTATGAAATGCTAGTCCATGACTGGTTTTGGTAGGTAGTACGGCATCAGATTGTTATAGCAGGTTTTGCTGTTGTCACATTCCTGTTTTGTAACATATCTAATTCACATTTTTGCTTTACTTCAGTCTCATACACATTTTCCCAAATAGTATGAATTTTTATTAAACATGGATTTGGGTAAATCAAATTCAGACATATGATTATTACCTAAACGTTATGCAGCTGACTTGAAATGGCTAGAGTAGCTCTGTGCTGAATGCTCTGCGTGGTGTGTGTCAATGTTATCCTCTTCATGCCACTTCAAGCGATAGAATATAGTCTTTGCAGGGTAAGAACAGCCTGCTATTAATAGCTAGTAATTTCCAATATGGTAATTCATAGAGGCTAAGAAAGAACAGGGCCACGGAAACAAGCTGGCAAGGATAAACAAAGATGCTGCACATATCGGGCATGTATCTAACAGCATTATCGGTCACTTCAGGTTAACAGTTTATATGCATGTAGGTGCCCCACAGTAGATGCAAGTTAGATTATTTCAGTTTAAGAATTAAGGTCATGCCTACATGTAGTCATGAAGCAATAGCTGATGTGCTCTAAGCTCGCTGTCTAGCTTTCCAAGTGGATGCTTGTGTTGGAAGGCTTGAGTTATTTGTGCTACACTTATAGACAAAAGCTGAATGTGAAGCAATTGCACTATCATTGCCACATATTTTGTCCTTACATTTATGGGCCTTCTCATGTATGCACAATGAAAAAATAGGCATGCTTGTCAAAAACTTGCATTCTGATCTTGCAGTGCTAGATAACAAAGGGGACATTGCAATGAGCAATGTATGCTGAGAGAGAGATGACCTGACAAAGGAGTGCCAGTAAAGTATGTAAGTGGTGGTAGGTAGTTTAGTCTCAGGTGGCTGCTGCTTCTTCATGCAATGCCTATGATCAATTTCTGTAACAGACCAATTATTATCTTAATGCAACTCAAAAAAAAAAAAAAAGCAAAAGTTATGTGATCATGATTGATAAAAGCCTCAAACTTTCCTTTCATGCAGGTTCTAGCATAGCATTGTCTGGGGAGTGTTTTTTGTTTCAAAAAAGAGGTGGTCTGATTTGAAAAGGTGTGAAAGGGCAGTTGTCTCAGTCCATCATGAAAATTCTGTGCCCATACCTGTACCTGGTTTTATGCTAACTGCTCATATATATTCTTTTAAATCAGTAATTGTTTTAGAGATGTAAGCTAATTACTAGCAGAATTTCTCCAAATGGATGCACTTATGGCAGCTTTTAGCTACTGTGGCTGTAATGTTGTATGAATTTGTGTTTATTCAGGTTAATATTTTTTGCTTGCATTTGAAAAATAGTAAAGCATCAAAAAGATCAGGTTTGCAATTGCAGTTTTCCAATAGCAAGTACTGCAGTTCATTGCAAAAAATTACCTACAATTAACTTTGAGCCAGACTTGACCTACAAGCCAGCTTAATGTCATGTTAACATTGTTCCATTTTAACTTCCGTACCACTTTTAAAATACATGCAACGTTTAAAAGATACTTTTATTTCTACCATTAGCTTTCATAGATCCGGAAGGTTAGCACCGTGTCAGTATAAAGAGAATAGCACTTCCCATACTCTAAAATTCTGAAGTATCCTGGCAAAGGCCTGGGTCTAGTCCTGGAATTTTTAGTGGATCCATAAGCAGAATAATAAATCATGTTTTCCCATCTATTTCTGAGATATTTACCCAGAAATGTCACACTTGCTTAAATATAAGCCTGTGTGAGAACAAAGTTCTCAGGCCTCACAATGTTGTTAGACTACAATTTTTGGTCTTCTATTTCCCTAAAACCTCCCCTCCTAGCATTGTACTTCAATTTTTTTTTAATCATTTTAAATCTGTCCATTATCTTTGATTTTTGCCACTGTGTTGGGTAAACAGACTTGAAAAAGTAAATGGTAGAGAAAAAAAACCACAAAAACACAATTAAAGGCAATACTACATTTACTTCAGTATTTTGTAATTTTTGCTTGGATTAGCAATGTTTGCCAAAATAAAGCCAAGTTTGCCATGCAATTTGCAAAAAAATACCTAGAAATCTTTGGGGGGGACAGGGACGGGGGGGGGTGTGGATGACGACACCAAACCAAACAAAAAAAAATTAGCAGTACTTACTAATGGCCATAGTAAACAAACTTTAGGTGTGTTTAGGTTCTCATCGTGTAATGTATTACTAGCTCTGTTCATGACATGCTGTCTTTATGTATCTCTTTGCCCATTATATATAGCTGTGCACTTCTGTTGAATCTATTCAGAAGAATTTTTACCCTACGTAGGGGTGCTGTCCTTGTCAGTAGCCTCCTTATGTTTTGTTCAAATTACAGAAAATCGTTAATCTTCCGATAAAAGAAACCAAAGGCATTTTTATTCATGTGTTGGTGTGAATCCTTGCAGCATGTTAACATGTGTTCTTCATCCCTCCATTACTGTGCTTTGGTGCCAAGTTCTTTATAGTTACCACATCAGAACTTCATAAATACTTTGAGTCAGTCTTTCCTTTTTTGTATCCCCCCCCCCCCCCCCCTTTTT
>NW_010972809.1:8667452-8709290 GCF_000737465.1 Haliaeetus leucocephalus | reverse complement strand
TTTCACCCCCCCCCCCCCCTTACTGTCTTCATCTGACTAAAAGGGTTTAATTCATTTCAGGTACCTCCTTTTTTTTTTTCTTTTTTTCTTCTTCTTTTTCCCTTTAACCATACTTCTGTGGAAATGAGCAAGATTTTCAGATATACCAAATGCATTTCTAGCCATCTTTTAATGAGAAAATGGTAGAAAACTTGTATCTATGTTGCTTTGAGCTCAGTTAGGCTGAGGAATTTTTGAGAATACCACCTCTGGTGCCTATCTCAAAGTATGTTTTAAAAATGTCTAATGAGAAAATCAAGAATGAAATTTGCAAGTCAAAAACTGCATGACCCTGGCAAATGTGGCTTAATTTATTAGATTTATGGTTGCCAAGTAGAAAACCATATCCTTCCTTAGATTAAATAAAAGTGTTTTCAATATGAGCAGCAATGAATTAATTGCAGTTTATTTTACTTACAAGGCCTGTACTATGGCTTGTTTGCCAGATTGAATTTTGCATGTGATTTGGCCAAAAATAACCAATTCTGAAGTATTTAGTCGCAGTTTAGTGATTGTGAGCTCTAAACTTAGTCTTTTCACTATTATTAGTTAATATCTCACTGCAGCTTTGAAGTTTGCAAGCCTTTAAGTATTCTGACTTAGCTGGGAAACTTGAATACTCATTGGCAAAGATGGTACAAAATACAGTTAATTTTCTGGCCTTACTTGAAGCGCTGAGACCTAGCCTCTCCTCATCTTAATTTATTGTATGCTTCTTACAGTACAGATCCTCAAAAATGGTAAACAAGCTCTCCTAGGTTTTCAACTGCTGTTCCAACTTGTATAGTTTGTATTGGGTAAGTCCAGGGTAACTGGCAATTCAAGAAAAAAATCCTATCTCCATCCTTTACTTCAGGCCTTCAAAGACCAAAATTTTTCTCCTTGTTCTTTTTACTGCAGCCAGTGATGAGCTGAGGGTATGAAATGGCATTTGAAGGTAGTCTTAACTGCTGGCTACTGAGAGGTGTAGGCTGGCTTTCCACCTGCCCTTGGCCATGTGCTCCTTCCTCTTCCCTTATATTGCAGTGGTGCAGCTGGGGCAAGGTTTAGACAAGCTCACTGATCAATAAAGAATAGTCTCTTACTTACTGAGTTTTCCACCAAATCATCTCGCTAAGGCTGCCCTGCAGCTATGATTGCTAGATCTAGAAAAAGAAAGCATGTGGGTGCAAGAGAATGAGGATTGTCCCAAACAGCACCATCCCACTGTTACATGGGTTTAGTACTCTAAGATAGAGTAACTTCGGTATCTATTGATTCCTTCCAATCAGATTAGGTCTACAGATATTTTTCTTGACTGCATGTAGTTTTTGCTTGTCTAAACTTCTAACTCAGAGACTTTCTGCCTGGTCCCCATGGAAGGGACATGTACTTAGCTTTTTAAAAATCAGTTGATGCAAACAAAGTAAGCTTAGGCTTTCTGATAAAGCATTTTTCATAATATTTTTCACTATGAAAACTTAAAACTTTTTTTTGTAACTCAACTTTGGTATAAATGTGAATGCACTTATTGCTAAACCTGACTGTAATGTGTGAAAATAGCTTCAGCACACAAAGAAATTGTCACATTAAACATGTAGAAGGAAATGTAACAAATCATACTGTGTGTACACAGAGTACTTTAGGTAGGTCTACACTTTTTCAGTAAGTCCTAAAATACCTTACTTCAGACAGTGGTCCAGTGTGGTGGGTTGACCCTGGCTGGACTCCAGGTACCCGCTGAAGCTGCTCTATCACTCCCCACCTCAGCTGGACAGGGGAGAGAAAATATAACGAAAGGCTTGTGGGTCGAGGTAAGGACAGGGAGAGATCACTTGCCAATTGCTGTCAGGGGCAAAACAAGCTCAACTTGGGGAAATTAGTTTAATTTATTACCAATCAAATCAGAGTAGGCTAATGAGAAATAAAACCAAATATAAACCACCTTCCCCCCACCCTTCCCTTCTTCCCAGGCACAACTTCACTCCCAACTCTTCTACCTATCCCTCACAGCAGTGCAGGGGGATGGGGAATGGGGGTTGGGGTCAGTTCGTCACACAATGTCTCTGCTGCTCCTTCCTCCTCAGGGGGAGGGCTCCTCACTCTTCCCCTGCTCCAGCGTGGAGTCCCTTCCACAGGAGACAGGCCTTCACAAACTTCTCCAACGCGGGTCCTTCCCACAGGCTGCAGTTCTTCACGAACTGCTCCAGCGTGAGTCCCTTCCATGGGCTGCAGTCCATCAGGCACAGACTGCTCCAGCGTGGGTCCCCCATGGGGTCACAAGTCCTGCCAGAAAACCTGCTCCAGCGTGGGCTCCTCTCTCCACAGATCTTCAGGTCCAGCCAGGAGCCTGCTCCAGCACGGGCTTCCCACGGGGTCACAGCCTCCTTCAGGCATCCCCCTGCTCTGGTGTGGGGTCCTCCCGGGCTGCAGGTGGAGATCTGCTCCACCGTGGACCTCCCTGGGTTACAGGGGGACAGCCTGCCTCACCATGGTCTTCCCCACGGGCTGCAGGGGAATCTCTGCTCCAGCACCTGGAGCACCTCCTCCTCCTCCTTCTGCACTGACCTGGGGGTCTGCAGGGTTGTTTCTCTCCAGCTGCTGTTTCTGTCTGTCCCAGCAACTTTTTTCCCCTTCTTAAATACGTTATCCCAGAGGTGCTGCCACCATCACTGATGGGCTTGGCCTTGGCCAGTGGCAGGTCTGTCTTGGAGCCGGCTGGCATTGGCTCTGTCAGACATAGGGGAAGCTTCTACCAGCTTCTCACAGAAGCCACCCCTGCAGTTCCCCTCTACCAAAACCTTGCCATGCAAACCTAATACATCCAAAAATACCTTTTGATATACGCTACCAGGTACATATGCTTAATATGCCTTTACCTGTACTCCACAGTGCTTTCCACCTTTCTACAACAATACCTTGGGTTTTTGGGGTTGTTTTTTTTTGCTCCATTGACAGTTTTTTCTCTGCCTGAACACAGCTATGAAGTGGTTTAATGGGATCATTCTTCCAGGGTTTCCAACACCACTATTTTCAAACTAAGAATTTTAAATACTTTATGCCAAGTCACTAACTTTAAATGCTACCAGTGTGAAAATGTTATCTTCTGTCCTCTAAAAGGAAGAGGAGGGAATAATATTGCTATTGTATATCCTTATCTAAAGGAGATGAGAAAGAGAACTACTTTGGAGAAGATGTGTTTTAAAACTTTCAGGAACTGGTTAATGAGCATTATACAGTTTCTAAAGAAGCTGCCTTCAGAATCAAAAAATGTCATGAACTGTAGTTTTTTTTAAAGTGCTAACATGGTAAATTATGCTCTTTTAAAACTTCTTGTTCTGTACGTTAAAGGAAGTCTTCATCATGTTTTACCTTTTGTTGCCAATATATGTGCTTTGATAGAGGTTTAGATGTTACAGTTCAGTTTTGGAAATTCTTAGGTGTGTCCCCTTCAGGAGTAACATGACAGTTAATTGGTCAGCAATTAATGCTGTGTAATTGATGGTTCCAAAATACTAAATTTTAAAAATCTCTGAGGCAGCATAAAGCTTAGGGGTTTTTATCCACATCCATTTAGAAAGTATCTTTCAAAAATATGCTTCATAGAATGATTTCAAAATAGGTAAATTAAAATCATTACACTTTGATGTGGTTCCAATAGTACTTGCAACATTTGGTTTTAAAATACCTGTTTATGTTGTGGTTGCTGTTCTGATGAACTTGCCTTTCAGTATGTAACATTAATTGCAGGATGGTAATTGGCTGCCCCTGACCAGAACTGATGTATACAAATGGAATAATATCATTAAAACCTTTAATGGTTTTGTTATAAAATTGCAGAGGTATTCTTGTAGCCAAGTGGTATTCATGTCATATATGAAATATGTGCTACAGTTAATAATACACCATCTTTTTAAGGTAGGCCTCTGTTCCTTAAAATATGCAAGAATCTATTAGTTTTAGTTTATTTTACTTAAGTGTTGATTGTCTTAAGAAATATGGTGTCCTAAATTAGAGGAGGAAAAAAAATAAATCTAATGACTTTGATAAAAATAGAGATGCTCTTGCATTTTGAAGAAAGCAAAGCTTCCTGAAATTCTTTGTGTAGGATCAAGGGATTGAAGGGTCAAATGTAGATGTTTGAGAATAATGGAATTTTCTCTCTCTCTTTTTTTTTTTTTTTGGTTTTGTTTTAACACCCCCACCCCCCCCAAATGAAAACCCTTCCTTTGAAGGAGGCTGGTCCTGTTTCAGAATAGCCGCCCTCTCTCACTGCTTACAGTAGGACCGAGGCCACAGGGCTGCCTTACTAAAGATATTTTCTGTCCTTGTTTGCTTGTTCTTAATTTGCATCTATGTAGCATGGGCAAGTAGGGATGGCACTGTAGAGGGAAGCCAGTTGGTAATGACATCTCTATGTGTATGTTATATGCAGTTTGGGGTGGTAATTTAGACTAGCTTGAGTATCACCCAGTGGATTGAATTCTAGTTATCTCCTGAAGCACATTAGGTATACTCATGGAGTGCATCTTTTAGTTTTTTTCCATCTTAAAAGAATCCACTTGAGGGACTCGGGTTGCTCTGCCCATGCAAACCTCAGCAAGATAAGCTGGGACAATTGGGAGACTGGTTTCAAAACTGTATTTCTGTTTTGAACTAAAATACATTGTTACTCACTTTCTTCAGAGCACTGAGCATCACTGTTTTCAAGGGTAGCTTAGCTTTGTTTTATGCTGCTGAGAACCAGGAGGAAGCAGTAGGAGGTTTTTTAGAAGCCTTAATTTTATCTAAAGCGACAGGAACTGATAGCTGTTTGAGCTGATTTTACATATGTTAACAGAGTAAAAATTTTGAAAGAAAATCATATTTTTAAATAATCGTTTTATATATGCTGTAGCCATATATACAGGACTGCTACCTTAAAAAAAAAAAAAGAAAAAGAAACACTGATTTGTGCTGCTTGTACTAAACAGAGAAGAGGAGGGAAGAAAGGCTGTGTAAGAGAGGGGAAGTAGAAGAAAGGAGTATCCACACTCCATTCACTGTTCATATTTCCAGAGTGATGTGCTATAGTCAGGCAATGCTGGTAAATCTCTCCCCTCCTGAAAAAGAAATTACAATAAAACAACAAATTAATGCTGGTACTACACATTTCCATATCCATTAGTAATACCACATGGAAACAAGAATTAGGGCTTTTGGCAATTTAGGACAGGAAAAAATAGCATCTTCAAAAAAATAAAGCAAACTCCCCTCTGTTTCATGTTGTTTTGAGCAAAAGCATTGCAGTGCTTCTGTGTAATGGTTAATGCAGTGGGTCATTACAAGATAACTCTTAAATTGTGTGTTTTGAGACTGCATTTTTATAGATGAAAACAACTGGTGGGGGAGTGTTCTAACTCTCGATTTTGGGGTCATCCAAATTCTTTTTCTACCCTTTAATTGTTGGTAATTCCTTTTTGGTGAGATTAGTGTAAAAACTTTACCTTACAAAGCAAAAGTATTTTATGCTTAAATTATACTTTTCAAAATACTAAATTGAATTAACACTTGTACTACAAGATAGCTAATTAGCATTATTCTCTCCACATGTTTGTTTTTTTTTTCCTTGAGCATTACTGTCTTGTTCAAGAAGATACAGGAAGTCTGTGTCAGAGTAATGGTTAAAATTCTGCAATGTCTGGCTCTAAGCCCTGTCTTCCACTAGACCCTGCTGCCATGAAGCATGTTTGTATTTTTTTTACATCTAACAAGAAATATAACACTTTATTTTTAATTTAAAAAATGTTTAAAAGTGTCACTTTGATGTTGTGTATTCCCACCTATTAAAATGTTCTGCATTTTAACTGGACACTTTATTCCAGCAATTCATCAAAAACTGGAAGCGGATGGAACGGAAAAAGTAGAAGGATCCATGACGCAAAAACTGGAGAATGTACTGAACAGTAAGTTTTGTCCTTCCAGCAGCAACTATTTATGGACTTTAGACTTTCTAACAAGCTTTAATATCTTCCTATGAATATGGTAGAAAGTTGAAAACAGTACAGTCACTTTTGCCTTTTCCTGTTTGATAGTAGTGATTTTAGGGTGTGATAGTACACCTTTTGAAAAAAGTAGCAGCTTTTGCCATGACTTTCAGCAGTGTTTGTGATAACAAAGAGAATAAATATCAAAATAAAGATGTTCTAAAGCATTTACTTTAAATTAATTTTGGTGGCATCTCAATTTTGAGTGGACAAAGAACACAGAGAAGCTATATGGATAGACAGAACTGTAGAAGGTTGAGTGAAGCTAAATACCAGGATTGTAAGAACTTGGAGCAAAAGAGGAAGAAAAAAAAACCAAAACAACAAATAACAGGCTGTTTGCAATATAACAAGGTCAATTAACAGAATCTTTTTCACTGTGCTGCCATTTAGACTACTTGGAATTAGCATTCTTTTTAGAAACTTGGAAAAGCTGTCAGTACTCTTCTGTTTCTCTGTATTAGCTGTAAGGTTGCATTGAGAGAGATGGCTTGAATTTACTGCAGTTTGGTATGTGTTTCATCAGATCAAAAAAGTTACTTTTTTTTTTAATTCTGGGACTTCTGCCAAGATAATTTTACTTTGTTTCATTGTGATTTTTTTCACGGAGGAAGGGATGTTTCCCTTAGTGCTGTATCAATAAGCAGTAATGACATGCAGATAGCTGACTCAGTGTTGGAAAGTCTGAGTGTATTTTATGAAATCAAGAAAGTGACATGGAAGTTCACTGTTTTTCTTGTCTTGTATGAAGAAAGCGGTGACTGTATGTGTGTTTGTGTGGGGAGCACAAAGAAAGCAGGGGGTTTTGTGAACAGCTCCAGCTCTTTTCAGTAGAAATTCATTAATGCTCACAATAAAGGTGTAGTTTGAACATTGTTATTCCCTCATCTTGTTGCCTGGAATGCAAAAAAACTGCCAAACCCAAAAATCGCCAAAAAACCCAGAAACCTTTAAAAAACTCATGCACACTATATAAAGACTATAGTGTGTGTCTGTATGTGCAGAATATTTGATACATATAGGGCAGGAGAAAAAAGCATTTGCTGAAACTTGCCAGTGCAATCCTCAGTGCTCTGTGCTCTGTATTTATCTGCGTCATGCACCAAGCACAGATTCCTTGAAGAGCACTTTCCATTTGACAAAATTGTGTGACAGGTTTTAAATAAAAAAGCAAAAATTTAGGTCTGTGACATTTTCCTACACATACTACTATGAGACAAATCTATATATAGATATATATAGTTATATATAGTATATGTATATAATTGCTGTTTCATTTGATAAATGGTGGCTGAAATCTGTATGCAGATAATGAAGACTGTCTTTTTCAAGCTGTATCTGTAGAGGAGCTTGTGCCAGGCACTTCAGAGTGGTATTAAGTTTGGCTCTGCTGTGAAAAGAATTGGCTGCTTTTCCTCCTGGTACTTTGCAAGTCATGATGGGTGGGAGGCAGGGAAGTAAGAATACAACGGTTTAAAAAGAGTAAATAATATTATGCAAAGTGGTTTAGGATCAAAGCTTTGTTTCTTGCCTGACCATTGAAAAGCTTCCATAATCCATGAGTAACAGGGCCTGCTTTCAAAAATTACTTCAAATCTTTAGTCAAATTTCACATTTTATGGACTTGTAGGTGCATATTTTGAGAGAAAAATGGTGTTGTGAGCTTGATTACAAAGTCCTAAGAATAAGGATGTTTTCCACAGCATCTGAATGTAAGTTAAGAGCGTGCCAAATTATTGGATTGAAATGGCATGGAATAGTAGAAGCACAATTTGGTGTTATAGGTGGAATTATAAATGTTGGAGGTTTTGCGAAATTGCTAAATTTAATTGCTAAACAAGCTATTAAATATATATTTATAAAAACATGGTGTGCTATAATGAATTTAATGAGGAGTTGCATCTCAAAGGAGTCAATCAAATTGCATTATGTGATGTTTTTGTCAGGCTCTGTGAAAGACAACTGTTAGATAACTAACACTTTATTTTGAAGTTAAAAAAAACTGCACACAGTAGATGAATAATCTATTTTGAAATGATAATTAGTTAATATAGGACCTGAATCTTTATCCATGGATTATTTAGGTTTTGATTATTCATCATTAATCAAGGGATAAAGGTTGTTAATATAGAAAGGATTTGGAGGGGTGAGAAGGCAATAAATTTTACAATATTTTTATGTCTAAAAAGACAGACCTGGTTTGCATGAATTATTTAATTTCATTAACTAATAAGTAACTTGATATATTTCAATTTCTATGTAAAACAGAAAAAGTGCCCATAGAAAAAAAAGTAATTTACTTGAATTGAAGATTTCTACAGCAAATTAATTCAAAAAGAGATGAAGGCATGTAGTTTTAAACTAAAGACAGAAATCACTGTGTTCTTCCTGCAGTTGTCAATTACTTTTTAAAAACATTTGCATTGAATTAAAAATGCTTTGTGACTAGAACTTTAATTCCTAGATATAGTTCATTGCTTCTTGGCTGTTAAAAGAATGGACAAGAAACATATGAATTCAAACAAAACAAATGTTACTAGAAAGATTTACAAAACAAGCATTTATTATAACCTCAGGAGAAAAATCATACTTTATCAGTGGTCTGTATTTAAATGTCCAGCTAGCTCTTTTCATTGTGCATTTCTCCTTAATGGATTAAAGTATTCTATGCTAAATAGTATGCAGTAGAAATAGCTATCTTGACAAAACTTTTTTTACATCAAGGCTTCAAAATTTCAACAAAGTTTAAACATTATTTAGATATAGCAATTATTTTACAAAGACTACTTTTAACATGAGCAGGCCACCCACAGTGTTGACTAGAGAAAATGGCATGCAAGCCACCCAGCGAGACTGATGTAATTTTTTTCATCTTTGCTTAAAGTATAGTCACTAGACCAGATAATGTAGAAACTTCTACATGCAATGATCAAAAAGGCTAAAACAGTTCCACTTTTTTTTTTTGTTAATTAAAAATAAGTCTTGAGCTGAAAAATGCAAATATTCACATGCAATGTAAATCTTCCCTACTATAAATGAAATTCTGTTATTCTGTGTTGGGAAATAATCCTTGTTACAAAATAGAATGCTTTTTACTCTGGATAGAAAAGGTTTTAAGGCTATATTTAATGTATTTATTGAAGAATATTCACAGATAGTATAGAAACTTAATTGCATGAAATTGTTGACTAAGGCTTGATTCTGTATGTGATGAAGCCAGTAAGACTTTTAATGCAATGTGAAGACAATTTGTATTCATTCTGTTACAGTGACCAGCTAGTTAAACTTCTTTCAGTCATACCATTGTCTCTGATTTAATCTTTGGTACTTTGAAGTGACTCGCTTAAATATCAAATTTTGTAATAATTTTCAAGACTTAGTTTGAAAACACAAAAAAATTGTTTGCAAAACCCAGTGATAACTCTTAAAGCTATGGCATTAATTACATGATGAAATTACACTTTTCTAAAAAGAAAACTTGCTATGATTTTCCGTATCCTGAGATGCATAATTTAGTTGTAAAATGTAGACCTGGAGCCAAAGCAAACTATAAAATATCTGCAACAAAGTTAAGCATTTGAAATAGGAAAGAGTGATTGTTTTTAATTGCACAGGGGTCTTACCACATTAAAATGCTAAGTGGTTCACTTTGAAATAGTATTTCATCAGTTTTAAAATGTTAACACAGTTGAACAAAATAAGTATAAAAATTTAGCAATAATTACTCACTTGCTCTAAAAAACTTGAATGACTCATTAAAAGGAGGAAAATCTGTATGTCATTTGAACTGATTACTTACTCTACTTTTTCTTATTTTCATCCTTTTTAAATAGGAGCCAGTAACACAGCAGATACCTTATTCCAAGAAGTGCTGGGTCGCAAGGACAAAGCTGATTCAACGAGAAACGCGCTTAATGTCCTTCAGCGTTTTAAATTTCTTTTCAACCTTCCCTTGAATATTGAAAGAAATATCCAGAAGGTATAATCCTTTAAAAATACTTTTCTGTTTGCTGAAATTAGCCTGTTAACTTTTTATTGACAAATATAAATGTTTGGATTTTTTTGTGTTTTTTTAAGGGAGATTATGATGTGGTTATTAATGACTACGAAAAAGCCAAGTCACTCTTTGGAAAGACAGAGGTTCAGGTATTCAAAAAATGTAAGATACGGGTTCTGTTATTTGCTTCTTTTTCTTTTTTTTTACCTTAAAGACTTTAAAGCACATAGTAGTCTAAAGAGCTTTATGTGGCTTTTATATGGATTTTAATCCATTAAAATTACAGATTTATAGGAACCAATTACTCTAAGCAATATTTCTGGCAAGTTTTTTGAGTGAGGTAAATATTACAAAATGTGAAATCACAGCCAATTTTATTTATTAAGGCTTGGTATTACTGTACATAAGAGTTACAGTACTTAAAATGTGACTTTGGGTATCTCTCACTGGCATGTTGTTGGAAAGACTTCAAAGTCCAATTTTCTGTTGTTGTAGAACTGTTGTATACAAAATTTTCAGATGTGGCTTGTTATAAAATGAGTTATATTGATTTCCACATTAACTCCAGAAGTGTCTGGTGTCCTAGAAAAATAACATAATTTTCCATTCATACCGCTGCTGAAGGCACACACTGGGTTTATTTCCTCTCCCTACTTCTAGATTATGCTGAAGTTGAAACCAGAATTGAAGCTCTAAGAGAACTTCTGTTAGATAAGCTGCTTGAAACTCCATCAACGTTGCATGATCAGAAACGTTACATAAGGTAATCATTTGACTAGTGTCTTCATCAGACATATGGTGTTAGATGTGTACTTAAATCTGTTTCCTAAATAGGGTAGTAAATATTTTTACTATGGTCTAAATACTAATTTTAAGGCTGTAAGTAGAGTATTTTGAGATTTTGTGATTATATAAATAATGGCAATGGATTGGTACTTGATTCTTTATTGAATGATTGAAAAACAGTTCTTGAATGAGAATAATTTAATGAAGGATAATTGAGATTTGAATTTAAATTTTTAAAATCTTTAACACATGTTTAGATTCTGCTGCTTCCTCTAAACCATCATATTGCAAGCTGCATCTGAAATGATCACTCACAGGTTGCAGATCTGTGTCAAAGTAGATTCCTTATTAACTTGTCTTACACTTCAGCTTGACTTGGTGTTGAAATGGAATTATCCTGAGTCAGATAATAGGTTTTAATCCAGACTGTTGTTTAAATTTGGGGTTGGCTCTTTTACTATTCAGTCTAAGTAATGTGGTTCCTTTGTATTTCATGAATGCGAACCAGTTCCCCAGTTTTCATTGAAATTCCTAGGTTTTCTGTCATTCACAAAGCCGATGTTGAAGTCTGTTGTAGGCATGCTGACCTGAGTCGGTTGGACCTTCTTCTACTGGTAGACCTTAACGTGCTTTAAAGTCCTTGGAGCCAAACTTTAGAGTGCTCTGGAATATTTGATGGCTTTACTTAGAAAGCTTTTGAGTTTTGGACATTACGGTTGTGGTTTAAGCCCAGCCAGCAACTAGGCACCATGCAGCCACTTGCTTACTCCCCACCCCCTTCAGTGAGATGGGGAGGAGAATCGGGGCAGGGGGGGAGTAAAACTCGTGGGTTGAAATAAGATTGATTTAATAACTAAGGTAGAATAAAATGTAATACTAACAATAATAATAATAATTGTAATGAAAAGGAATACAATAAAATAAAAAAAAAAAATTAAAAACACCACCACCCTCCAAAAACCCCAAACCAAAGAACCCACCAAGAAAAGACAAGTGATGCACAATGCAATTGCTCACCACCCACTGACCAATGCCTGAGCAGCGGTCCGTGCCTCCTGGCCAACTCCCCCCAGTTTATACACAGAGCATGACATTCTATGGTATGGAATATCCCTTTGGCTAGTTGGGGTCAGCTGTCCTGGCCATGCTCCCTCCCAGCTTCTTGTTACACCTGCTTGCTGGCAGAGCATGGGAAACTGAAAAATCCTTAACTTGGGATAAGTGCTACTTAGCAACAACTAAAACATCAGTGTGTTATCAACATTATTCTCACACTAAATCCAAAACACACTGTACTAGCTACTAAGAAGAAAATTAACTCTATCCCAGCTGAAACCAGGACAGTTACTAGGGTTCCTAGTGTGGCTTGACATTCTCAGTGCTTTTTTCAGTTACCTTAAAAGATGTAGACCAAATGCACTGTGTGAGAAGCATTCTTAAAATTTTGACACCTGCATGAGGTCTTCGATGTGTTGTATGCTCACCAGGCCCAGTCGCATAGGAAAAAGTACAGTATTGATATCTTGGGTCCCTTTGTTATGTTAGTTTATGAAGACAATGACCAGTATACGTTTATGCAGAGTGCTTCTCATTCGTCTGGGTGCTACATAAAATATTGCCTATTTATTGGAACTGTGTTTTAAGTTTTGTGTCTCTGAAGAAGGCACTACTGTTTCCTTTCTAGGTCAATCTTGAAAACCTTAAAGAGCAGCTTCTTTATCTAACCAAGTCTTATGACCAGTTCTAAGGAAGAATCAGAGTTGTATATGTGTTTGATTCTGGTGTAGGGGTTTTTTTATTTTTTCTCTAGCCCCTTACCTTGAAGCATTTAATCTTTAAAAATATCCCAGCCTATGTTAAAGCGGACTGTGCTAATGTAACTACCAAATGTATTCCGCATGTAGAACAGTATAATGAAGAAGAACAGGGGGTGGACAAATATGGAATAATTTAGTTCTAATGTATTAACAGAATCCCAGCATACAAAGCGATTAAATTAGTTTTACTACTCTAGATATGCTAATGTGGTTATACTAGTGTAAATTTTTTGGAGGCAAGGTGTGAAGAAAGCTTTCTTCAGAGCACTTCAGATAAGAGCAAATAAACAAAATCCTAGTTTTAAAATTATTTGCATAAAACCTGCTTTTTTTTTATGAGGGGTTTTTTCCTTGATATGTTTGTTTTGTGTGTCTCCAGTGTCTAAGGCTGAGTAAGACCTGAAATACTGTGGGTTTCCCCCTCAGGTATTCAGTGTTTATCTCCATAATTAGGCTTCAATTCATATTGTCCTCTCATTTTATTATGGTATTCACACTAATAGTTATTTTATACTGTTCAGAAACAGTTTACCATATCACTTAACAGCCAAGTAGATGTATTTTTTTCCAAGACTAGTGGTAATTTTATTTTATTTTGTGCCTAAGCAAAGACTAAAGTCCCCCTTAACACCGAGGAAGGCTTTGAGCTTATAATTTATAAATGTCACCCTGTCAAAATGGTTGGTTGTGCAATGTTCTCATCCATCCAACCAATCCTACTTTGACAGTTTGGTTTTTGTTCAACTGTAGACAGTTCTCAAAGACAGAATTTTGCAACAGAGTCCTAATTAACATTAGGTATTATTGTAGTAATACAGCTTTTGTGGAGGAGTTAAACATTCCCTGCACTACTTAAGATACTAAATCAATGTACTTCACCTTGAGCATCCTGAACTTTTTAATCTGTCCCAAGCCTCATTAATACAGAATGTAATGAAGCACATTAAATAGTAGAGCAGCTACTGCTTTTTTGAAAATACTCTTTTGAAAGTACTGTCATCAGATAGTCTTGAATACCATACGTTAGATTGTATTACTTCTGTGTTCTCTTTGAAATCACAACAGCTGGCTTCTAATACTCCTCTCTGCCTAAAGACAGAGGGTGTTTTGCTTCCGCATATTAGAAGCCCTAATTATTTTTATTATCTCTCCCTGCCTCCCACTTTTTTTTTGTTTTGTTTTCCCCAGACTGTGTGTGCTCATCCTAATGCAAAAAACAAACCCAGGAGTTTGTTTTATATTGTTTGTGCTTGTTTGTGCTAAAATTAATGAGCTGCCAAAAATTAATTCCTTCTGTATTTACTTGTTAAGGTTACATGATGATACAATCAGGACATGTAAAGTGGGAAGAAAAATACCATACTTCATGTTCTTGAGATGTCATCACTGATTCCAAGTGAAACATGAAGTACTGAACAGCAACCTTGACAGATAAAGAGCTTGGTTTCCCAAGTACTTTAGTAGATGCACAACTGAAAATACATATTAATGTGATAATATATACGGTTTTGTTTATTTCTACAAGTTTTTTTGATGAATTTTGCCTCACTAAATGAGGAGGGGAGAATGCCAAGACTTGCATTTGCATTGGGTATGAGTGTATCTTAACAACTATTCTTGAATTTTTAAAATTATGTAAAAAAAAAAAAAAATATTTCTTCATACATCTTTGGTCTGTTTTAACGAGGCCTTCAGTGTGTCAAGTCAGAGCTGTGATTTTTGGACTGGGTTTTACAGATATCTTTCTGATCTTCATGCGCCTGGGGACCCTGCTTGGCAGTGCATTGGTGCTCAACATCAGTGGATTCTGCAGCTCATGCACAACTGTAAAGAGAGCTATGTTAAAGAACAAAAAGGCAAGAATATATTTTTGTATATATATATATATATTTGACACTTAGGAATTTGGCATTGCCTTTTATTTGACAAGTTTTAGTGTACAAATGATATTTGGGGGTTTTTCCCATCAATTTTGATAGCTTTTTACAAAGTTGAATACTGACTTGTATTTTTTTTTCTTTATTATAAAAACAAAACAGCAGTTGGAGTTTTCTTTGTGTTTAACTTACAACTTTTAAGCTCTTTACATGGGAAAAGCATTAAATATCAATCATCTATCTAAAGTTTACTGTCCTCTCAAAATAATTCTTTGAGGTCACATGAAGTTTGGACTGTTGTCTGAATCTGCCATTAGATTTCTTTAGCACAAGATATGCCGTTAGTATGTGGATATGCAGGGCACTGGTGCATAGTGGAATAATGTGTAATCTCTTGATATGCAGTGAATGATAATATGGTGTTCTCATGTTCTTTGTTCGTGTGCAGTTTCAAAATTTAGATTATACTGTTCGAGCACAGACCTGTGAGCTAAACAAATGGGATATATAGACAATGTTATATTAAGACCAATACAAATGCTTAGTTCTTGCTTTCAGGGGTGGCAGCAGCTTAGCTATCAGTTTACATGATCCATCACATTAGTGTATTTTCAAAAGGGAATAGGTGGGAGGCTACGGGCCTGGCATTTCTAGTAGTAAAATCTGAAAACTGGATTTTCAAACTAGAAAATGGCAAGTAGTGTCTTGTTTCTCAAGAAGTCTTATGGAGTTTGCTGCTATTTCTGAAATGAGTAGGCATATGGGAATCTGGTCTCTCTTGGCTTATAGGTAACTTCCATATTTAGTGTTAGTGCATGTGTGTACCAAACCAAATAAGGTGTTCTATTCTGAGAAACCATAAAAATTTTACTAAGTTGGATCTGCTGCAGAAATGTGCTGTAAAATTGCTGCAGGAGGCTTCAACTCTCCTTAGCAGAGGTTACAATATCAGGTATAGAGTTCACAGGGTGCATCACATATGACAGTGATGTCAGTAAGTTTAGCTTAAAGCATGCACAGACTGTCTTTGATCTACAACACGGTGTGAAGTGCTGTGGGACCTGCTGGAACACCAGGTTAGTTTCTTGGCCTCTTGGTCAAAATTCAGAATGTTTCCAAAACCTCCCCATTTTCCCTCCTCGTCAAAACCCTGAGACACCACGACCACCACCCCTGCAACATACAGCTATCAGGAGCAAAACTCGCTTGTAAAAACAGCCATGGTTAACAATTCTAAACTTTCTTTTTCTCCCTCTCGCTTGCAAAATGTTATATAGCCATCTCTCGGCTTCTTAGCAAGAAAAATAGGGGCACGAAGATACTAAGTGCTCAACGCTTTTTTTAGTAGTCTATATAATTCTGATATGCAGGCTCCAGTAAATGAATGGAAAATGTGTCTATAAATTCCTAGGCTTGTCTTGAAAATCTCAACCTGTTTGGTGTTTTTCTTGCAACAAATCTGCTTACCTCAGCCTTAATATCAAAGGGGCTATTATGTTAGCAGCTTTGTTTGGCTCACAGAAGAGGGAATTTAAATAACTTGAATGTCCAGTAAATGCATGTATGATTAGTTAATATTTAGTGCATGTATGAAACAAATACTAATATATTATCACTTTTATTAAAAAGCTCATCAAATTTCAATAGTTTTCTTCTAGCCTTTTATGTGGTCCTTACTGATGTAGTTTTTGTACGTTGTAGATTTTTTTTACAATTGTAAAATACTCAAGAATTGATCCTAGTTGATGGAATTTTTCACTTAGCATCTAGTAGGACAAAGGAAGGTTGCTAAAAGTGATTTTTCCTTTCCATAGATCTTTAATTTTGGCATATACTAGATGGGAGAAGGAAAAAAGAAAACTTAGAAGAATTGGTTTTAACTGCCAAGTAGTTACAATGCTGATTGTGATCAGAGACATGGAATGTATTTTAATCTACTTTAATAGATGTATGCTTTTCAAACAGGAAAAGTGTGGGGTTTTTACTCATAGATATCAAATCGGTTATGCAAGACTGAGGAATCTAATCAAGTTAGAAATGTGGTTTGTATGTTCCTAAATTCACAGGCTATTTTTAAGAGAAAATAGTAATAAATTTTCAAACATTAAAGTACTCCACTTAATCTTTTTTGGAAGCATGTTTTATTTTGTATATCAAGCATTTGGAGGAAGAGGTGGGTCATAAGGCTGATACTCTAATGAAAAGGGCATTAAAACTTTTTCTAGGTTTCCCTTTTCAACAGGGATAATAGACATTGTTTCTAGCTGATGGTAGTCTGCATATGCTGCAATAAGCAGCCAGCAATTACAGTTCCACCTTGAACATACCAACAATTTCTGGCTATTCTTAGCTTATTTCTTCTGCTGACTGTGAATCTGTTGGTTCAAACTGAGTCAAAACTTTTCAGCATAGTAAACTTAAACCTCAGTAGCAGACTGCATCTATTTTTGCATTTGTGCACAATTTTTCCACTGAATTTGTGCCAAAACATTTTGCTGCTATTTTATTAGTTTTCAAAGCAGAGCTGTGCTCTGAGTTATTGCACGTGAATTTTACTACATGAAATGGATTTGGAATTAGACGAGAGCCTTTGCTTTTCTTACCTAGAAAAGTCTTTTTTGAAAACTCTATTAGGCATTCTGGACAGGATTTTTGTAGCTGATTGTCAAACAGTAATTCTCAAAGAATTTGTTTGCTGGCCATGATGTGTTCAGGATGGGAAGGTCATCATTGCCATTTTTTGCTAAACAAGCTAAAAACCAAACCTAAGTGAATTCTAAGGAGAACTTACTCCAAATTCAGTCACTGATATGACAAGCCAACAGTGTACTCTGGGACAGAATTGTTCCAGTTGTCTCCACACTGCTAGGGGGCTGACCCTTTAGTCATTACAACTTAAATAATTTCATTTTCTTTTTTAGAAATAGCATCTTCTTCTGTCTTCTTTAAGAGATTTAGTGACACATAATCTCATCCAGGCCACTAGTAATGGCACTCAGGACAAATTCCCAATATTGACAAGAAGTAAATCTACTTTTCTACCTCCTTTGTAGGTTCTTTATCTTTGTCTGATGATTGCCTTTATTAATAACTATACTTTTAAGGCCCTTCTAAGCATAGTTGAAAAGTGCAAGCTAATATACATGCTGAGGTGGCTGAAGGTGCTATCAGAAAATTGTGTATTAGAGATGTATTTAAATACATGTTTATTTTGGTTTTATATCTAAGTATATATTTTTGATCTGAGTGTGACTCCTTCACTCACAGTAGTACTATCACATGAAAAGTTTAAAAGAAAAAAAAAAGCCACTGTGCTTGGATATTACTAGAGATTAACTCCTTTTTGTAGAAATACTCGGCAGTTGTAAGCACATCCTAAAACTGTGAAGTATCATAGCATAGTACAATCTCTGCAGGCTTAAAGAAGAAACTCTGGCAAGTTTACAGGGTTGTAATGGTCTTGGAGTGCTCTCCTGGAATTTGTTTCAGGGGTTAGCAGAAGTCCTATGTG
The DNA here is from genome assembly GCF_000737465.1 of Haliaeetus leucocephalus. Classification (NCBI taxonomy): domain Eukaryota; kingdom Metazoa; phylum Chordata; class Aves; order Accipitriformes; family Accipitridae; genus Haliaeetus; species Haliaeetus leucocephalus. The sequence continues at coordinate 8,691,258 of NW_010972809.1, read as the reverse complement.
TTTCAAATACTGTCTGTTTTCAGTTAATCCAACTTGTGTTAATATTATTTCCAAAAACTGAAAGGTGAATCAAGCTGTGCTAAGCTTTGTCAGATAATCTGGCGGTGTGACTTAAAGGCTGACAACTACCAACAGCAAATTATTCAATTGGATGTTTCCTTTGATTTTAATAGACAATTATTAATCGTAAAAGATGTGGTAATCTGATCATTAGTTAATTGGTTGCATTTATTTCAATGGGTACAAGTAGGATGGGGAATTTTCTCAAGTCCTGTGTATGAAGTACGTTACAGCAGCATTTTGGAGTGTATTTCCCTTGAATATCTCTGTATGCGTATTAATGTACTGCTTCCCCGCAGTTTAAACAACCCTGTTGGTTTGCTGATTAGTCTTGAATTATGTAGATTAATGTTTCCTTACATGCTCAGTTACGGCTGTTGTTACCCATCATTGCCTTTAGCCTATCTTATCTCTTGCTCTGTATAGCCATAGCAGATTTTGAGGTTAAAAAAAAAATATGCAGGCACGTGATGCTCATATTATGAGAAACTGTTGGAATCCAAGCCCACCTGTTTTACGGAGTGAGTGAATATGACAGCAGCTCAAAACTTCTCCTGCTCTGAAGTACTCTGAAGTATGAGCAGCCAGGACAAAGAGACCAAAGAGCATAGCCGAAGTCTTAGTAGAAGCATGAGGCAGTACAGGGGATGTCCAAATCATAAAGCTCCCATGCTTGTGTCCTTACATTAAGGTGTTCTCCTGCTTCTCTGATGGTCAGATTCTTCCATTAAAGGTGCAGCTGTAGATACGGGACCTATGTGCAGCTGACTAGAGCTCTAGCTCTGCTGACATATGGAATGCCTGGAAATATATGTGTGTATTAACTTTTTATGTTTTGTTTAATGTATCTGCCTTACTAATGGAATAGGCAGTTGTGCTTTCTTATTGTTTTCGAAACTTTTTTTTATGATTGTGAAGTTATTTCCTGAAGCATTGATGGATTCCTTTTATAAATCTGGTCACATCACACTGTTGCTGCCCACTGGAAGGATATGAAGTAGGCAGAGTCCGTTTGCTGCTGTTACTATGTAGATATGTCAGAGAGAGGGAAATGCATGAGACTGAATAGACAGGGAAAAGAGCATTTTTTGAAGGCTATGAATATAAAGCTTAACATGGAAGAGCACTATGCTCACTCAAAACTTTCTTAAATCTCTAGCAAGAGATAGTTGAATGATAAATTGAATTCTGCTGGTATTTTATGCCTTGTATTTGCTAAAGTCTGAATTGCTGCTTCTGAACTTTGAACTTATGATTTGTAAAAATCTGGGGACTTTCAAACCTGGATAGTGACTTTCAAACCTGGATAGTGACTTTCAAACCTGGATAGTGACTTTCAAACCTGGATAGTGACTTTCAAACCTGGATAGTAAATGGTTTCCTTCAATTAAGTTTTTACATATTTGTAATTTTTAACTTTACTTGGCAATTCCCCTATTATTAGGGTGTAATTGTAGTTTTTCGCTATGGTTTATGCTTCCCAGACTTGTTGGAGTACAGGAAACATGGGGGATATAATGATGTAAAAATGACATGAAAATAAATGTAAATAAATGAGGTTTAGTTTAAAATTTGCCTGGGGCACTGGGCAGATAGCCAAAATGAGTTAGGCAATGGGATTCTTAATATGAGTATCAGGGAAAGAAGCTATGGAGGTTAAGACTGTTTTCTGTGTGGCCAGTGGTTATTTGCTTAGACTTTAATAGTGGCTTAGTAGGTTTCATGATCCTTTGAGCTAAAATGGATAGGGACTCTAATCCAGTTATCATCAAACTGACTGAAAAAGTCTTCATTTCTTAACAGGTCTTTCTGAGATATTATGTAACATTATTGCAAATAATCTATCTGTTAATACCCTTTACAAACTAAAACTGTAAATGAAAACGCTAACACAGTTGTGTGTGATCTTTCTGCTGTACTTCAGGTTGCAAAATATGTAATATATGACCCGTTAAAGTTCCCAGCATGGCAACAGCTCTTGAAAGGGGAGTATACTAGTTCAGTCATTATGATTTTTATTGTAGTTCTTATTGCTGGAAAAAAAATACGATTTTTGCAGTACTCAAGAGTATGATGCACAGCTCTCCATATATTGTAAAAAAAACTGCAGGGTTTTTCTCTGCCAGAGTAACAGCAGCTGTATGTAGCGTGAAGGAGGGAGATGGATGCTTAGACCATGTTGCTCTTTCTTCTGTGCCACACTGAGATTCTATTCACCTTGCAATGAATGATCCATCTTTGTTAGATCAGACAGGCCAGCAAGGCTTGTGTCAAAAGGGCCTTTTCAATTTGTTATCCTAGCAGCTGGTTCTCTTCCATTGCCTTTGCTTACTGTACATCTGGAAGAAGACTTCTTGCAGCTGGGAGCCATTTCATGTCTAAACCACATCCCCTGTCCATAGCAGAAATACCCTTTTGACAGCAGATGTCAAGCAAACCCTTAATAGGTTATTAATTAAAAAAAAAAGAATAAAAATTGATCAGTACAAAGTCTGACACTGGATTTGTTTTCCACTTTTACCACCTGTATCTGTAACTTTGCTGTTATGTAGAATTTTTAGTAGAATCTGACACGTTCAGAAGTGCAGGGGGCATTCTTATTTAATAATTTAAATAATATTTAAAGTATTATAAAGACAGTAAATATTGCAATTAAAAAGCAACAGAGGTAGTTTAAAATCAAAATTGAAAAGATGAGTAGTATTGAAGATAAAGTGAAACTCTTCTGTGGCCAGAATTTTACCTTGGTGTCTGCTCCAGTCTTTTAAGTTCTTATTCGGGCAATTAAGTAAAAGCAGGTTGTTTTCAACATTGCTGAAGATCTTAATGTCCGCTGGTGCATTTTACTAGTGCTAGTAAAATGACGTCATTTTTATTTATGTGCTGAACTTGAGGTGTTTGGCTCTTGCTTCGGTATTTTTTGGCCTGCAGGACTGACAATAAGGCTTACCCTTAGGCTGTGAAATACTTACACCACCACTAGAAATAATTAGTCCAATTACCCTTTTTGTGGTAAACTGAAAAATAGTTTCAGGTTAAATATATTTAGTATAACAAAGACTAGCCTTAAGACTTAAAAAAGCATTCATTTTTAAATGTATTCCAAACATGTTTTTTCCATAGAGTGCAGCAATATTAATCTTCCGCACTCATATCTCTGCTAGAAATACAACATTTTCTTCTTGATCATTTAAAAATGTCAGATTCCTAATAAATGTAAGGTTAGAAAGAAAAAGTATTCAAGAAAAAGAATAAAATGCAGTCATTCATCTGTTGAGCAGGTTAATTTTTCGGTAATTTCTCCTGCTCGCCTAATTTCTTGCCTAGACAAACTGAAATTCTCAATGCGGTGTCCTTGAAAGGAATCTTATCCTGGTTGTGTCAGTGCGGGCTCCAGGCACTGTGTGTTTGGTCAACAAGCAACAGTGGGTGGTCAGGCTGTAGCACAGGACAAGGGCCCGCTGTGCACAGGAAAAAATGTTCAAAGGTGTTTAAGGGTGGTAAGGAAGTCTGCTGCCCTTCAGAGAGTCCAGAGGCTATAGATCAGCCTTCCCTCGCTATTGTAGCCTGTGAGAAAAGTCACTCTAAGATACATAATGGATGAAAGAATACAGTAACTGTATTCACCTGGTTGCACATCTGTAGGGTCTTTTTTATTAATCTAATCTTGCTCATATACATGCTGTATATGAACAAGTCTGTGTAATGACTGATGTTTGACTTACCATGGAAAATCGCACTGAAAAACTACTCAGCCTGAGGTTGGTCACTTGTTAACAATTTTCTTTATTACTGCAAAAAGTACCAGCACTATATTATCTCCTGATTGACCAATAGCTTTTGTAAAAACCTTTAGCTGAATGTCACATAAGTGATGCACAGGGCTGGCAGAATTGCGGAGTGACTGAGGCTGGCTTACAGAAGGGAGGTGAGAGATGTGTGACTCCCATGAGAAACCTCTGCCTGTTAGACTGCGAGGGGAAAAAAAAAATGAGCAAAGTTGTGGAGCAATGGATATTGCAGAATAATTTTTACACTCAGTTTGGTAATAGTTTTGAAATGAGAACTTAAAGCTGCTTTTAAAGACTTAAATCATTGACTGGTTTGCAGATCATGGAAAAAAATCTATTTTAGGAAAACTTCACATTGTTTTTTTTTACTGAGGCTGCAACATGCTGCCTGCAGGTAATGCCTGCAGGTAACATCTCAAAAAATGGGGTCAAGGTATGTACATGAGCCATAGGTACTGCAGGCACATAAGTACCCGGTAGCAACTCCACTAGTGATAAAATTAGAGGAAACCTGCAATTAGGGGTCAGCACAGGTGGCTTTTGATTTACAGAAAGTGAAAGCACAAATTAAATAAATGACCTCAAAAAGCATTGCACTTTTTTTTTTCCCCAGATCCTTATTTTGGTGACATCTTACCGCACTAGAACAGAAGAGGTCTGAACAAAACCGTTGAACTATTTATATTTCACACAGTCTCTGAATGTTTTTATTTCATTCTTCGTACGTTTTAAAATATCTGTGCACAAAAAGTTGAAACCCAGTAAAATCCTTTTTAGAAAAAGCCATGTTAAGATCCTTAAAGCTTCTTATTTGATCTTCTCATGATTTTAGAAATGTAAGTGTAATAAGGCTTTAATTATACATCTGGTTTGTCATGACCATTTGGTGGAAGAACAGAATGTAATACATTTATTTTTCCTGTGTTTCCTTGGTTAAATATACAGTTGGCACGGGAGTCACTGACAGATATGCTCCATGTACATGCTGTATTTTGGAAAAAAAACCCCAACCTTCTGTAACTTCAAAGATGCGGTATATTTAAAAAAAAAAAAAAAAAATCTGCCAGGAATGTGTTGCTCATGCTGTTTATACAACATCTTAAAACCTGCGAGGACAGTAAAAAGTTAATTTCTTGAAACTTTAGTTTGTTCCTGTCCTATATTCAGGATCTAAGAATGTAGAAATAGTACACAAATCAAATAATGAATAGGCAGTAAATTGTTATTTGGGTAGTTTATTTTATAAATATTATTGTCTAAAGTCCATACTAATGCTAGTTCATTGTATTACTATGACACTAAATTTAAGCTGCTGGCTCCAGAGTGGAAACGAGTTGGGATGGAGAAAAATTGTTTGTACGTTAACGCTTCACTTTTTTACAAAATGTATGCATTAGTGTGCAGTCTTCAAGCGCTATCTTCTGGTCGGGTGAAAGCAAAATCAGTTTTGCTAATGTAGTCCAGATGTTTATTAGTCCTGAGGGTATATGTGCTGTTGTAGTTCCCTGCTGCTGTGTTATACTTGCTTGTAATGCTAGACAACCAATTAAGAAATTAGTTCATGTTAAACTTTCTTTTCCTGGTATGGCTGCAAACTGATGATGTGGTTTTTCTGGTGGAACAAGAGAGTATTCTTTACATGTTTTCTGTTACTGGTGAATATATAAACCATTTGGGCGGCATGGGGTTAGTGTATCAGCAGCAATACAGAATTTTCAGGTTTTCAGCTACCTCAGGCTAAATGGTTTTAATTGAACTAATTCACGTTAAGATGTTTTGGTAAGTGTGTCTGGTTTTCTTAATTCTGAGGTTTAATGGGTACTGTCATTTTTAGAAACCATCTGTTTACAAGAAATTCCTCATATTAACAAGGTATTTGAAGGGTGAGAGCCTAAATTCTATGTGAAGACATTGAAGGGGGAAGTTTTGGTGTGTCATGGCTTTTTCTAATTGTTTTTTTGAAGATAACATTGCTGCACTTCTGGATTTTTGGTTCTGGTTTGGTTTTTTACATGTTTTAACTAGCAATGCCTGTGACAATTCTGATTTGTCTTTGGCATACATTTTTTTTCACCCAAATAAAATGCAGATATGTAGAATCTCAGAGTCAATTCTTATCCAAGCCCAAGAACTATGCAAGGCACTTAAAATTTCTCAGGGTCTTCTATATAATGTTCTTTTTATTCTGGGTAGAATCTCTGTAAGATATTGAAGCATGGTTTTTTTAATCTGGAGAGGGAGAAATGGTTTTTGTTTTACTTCATTCTGCAGGCTTGCTGGAACACTTTCACAGAAGTTAATGTTATAAATTTGTAATAATAAAGATATGTTTTAGAAGTCATAGGTGTTTAAATCGTAGACGCACAAGATGTGTGACCTTACACAGATCTGTTACATGGGCAGTTGCATAGTATGTGTCCATAATTAACTATTTCCACTTGCAGCATCTGTACCTACTTTAAAAGCTTCTGCTAGCTTTAGGTTTTGTCCTTATTATTCTGTATCTCTAGTTCATTCAGGAGGAAAAGTCTTTCCCCAAATTCATGTTCAAACTCATTGTAGAACTTCTCAATGGTGGTAGTGGATAATATACTTAAGTGACTGTAGCAGAGTCCATATTGCTGAAAACTCATCAATTTTAAAGGTGTCATAAAGACACATTGTTTTTAATAAGTGGTGTAGGATTTAAATAGTCAACAGAATGATAGAACAGGCTAAAGATAGCCCAGATGGGTTCACCAAGTCTGTTAATGCAGTGTCTGTCGTAATTGTGAACTACACAGCAAATGGATCTTTTTACTTAGGTGTTTTATAATGTGAACAGTAATAAGATGAATGGAGGAACTGACAGTTAGCTCAATAATGACAATGCTTCAGTGAGGCCACAGTGAAAGGCCACAGGAAATCTCTTTAAAAGCAGTTAAAGAATTATGGGAGGAAGAACTTCTTTCAAAAGGAACTAAAACTCAATGCTGTCACCTATTGGAAGTTTGTGAAAAGTTTCACAATACTTAATATTGCTCTCTAAGCCACAGCTGTTGAAGTAAAGTGACTAGGCACATCTTTACTGCCATACTGGTCTGACAGCAGCATAAATTCAGAATAAATATTCTCCAAATCCCTTTTACTTTGTGTTACTCTTGAATCTGAGCATTGCAATGTTGCAGCTGGTGCTCTTACTGTGTGGCCTTTCCGTTATTTTAAGTGAATGTAGGTATTGATGGAAAAGATCAAGCAATATAAACTCAACACCAAGATTCTCACTACAAAATTCAGCATGAATTACCAGGAGAGGTTTCATCTCGATATAAGAAAGAAATTTTTTTTATTTTTTTTTTCTCCTGTGAGAACAATCGATCACTGGAGCAACCTCTGCAGGGATGTGGTAGAGTCTTCATTGTTGGAGGTTTTCAAGACTCAAGTGAACAGGGTGCTAGATAATCTCACCTGGGCTCCCTTTTCCACAAAAGGTTGGACCAGATGATCTTTCGAGGTCCCTTCCAACCTGGATTGTTCTGTAATTCTGTGAATTGTAATTAATTGAAGTTTAGCTGTTATGGCTCAGTTGGCCAATGCTGAAATCATTTTTGATGGTTAATTTCAGAAATGTATCTGTATAGTGAAACGCATGAAGCAGCAATTTAGACTTTAAGAGAAATACTGGCAATGTTACAGTACATTAAAAAATCATCATGTTCTACTCATTATGATATGGTTATTTTTCAAAATATACATTAGACTCCAAGTATCCACCTCTACCAGACTAGATCATTGCTTAGGACTTGGTAATAGTGACCTACATATGGACAGGCACCCAAGGAGAAAAAAAAATAATTATTTGGTAACAGTAACTGGTTCACTGGGAAATATTTTGTGTGTTTGTGGATATGTATAAGTGTTGAATGTTTTACAGACATGCAGAAGCATACAATGCCATTAGTTCATCTGCTTCATGATGGATGTATTGCTTCTACCTGAACTCTACCTCCCACAGATGATAAGCAGCAGCACAGGGACTATATACAGCAAGTGACGTGATATATAACAGAACTCTAAAAACGAGCGCCACAACTCTAAGAGCCAATAAATGGCCATTGTGACTAGCAACTACTAAACTAATATAATGAATGCTTGTAACAAATTAGTTTTAACATGCTCTGGTCAGATCTGTCGTTATCTCAACCCTTTGTGCCCCACCCTGTCGTGGTTTAACCCCAGCCAGCAACTAAGCACCACGCAGCCGCTCACTCACGTCCCCCACCACCACCCAGGGGGATGGGGGAAGAGAATCAGAAGTAAAAAGGTAAAACTCATGGGTTGAGATAAGAACAGTTTAATAGGACAGAAAGGAAGAAAATAATAATGATAATAATAACAATAATAAAATAACAATAATAATAAAAGAATTGGAATATACAAAACAAGTGATGCTCACCACTTGTCAACCAATGCCCAGTTAGTTCCCAAGCAGCAATTTCTGCCCCACCCCCCACCTGCCCAGGCCAACTCCCCCCAGTTATATACTGGGCATGACTTCACATGATATGGAATACCCCTTTGGCCAGTTTGGGTCAGCGGTCTGGGCTGTGTCCCCTCCTGAATTCTTGTGCCCCTCCAGCCTTCTTGCTGTCTGGGCATGAGAAGCTGACAAGTCCTTGACTTAGTCTAAATACTACTTGGCAACAACTGAAGACATCAGTGTGTTATCAACATTCTTCTCATACTGAATCCAAGACATAACACTATACCAACTACTAGAAAGAAAATTAACTCTAGCCCAGCCAAAACCAGGACAACAGGTTAAACAGCTAAGAAGTAGTTGAACACTCTGCCCTTAACTGCTTCATCTGGAGGCACAAGAAATTGTTGCTGTTGAATATTTAGACATACACCAGAAAAAAAGTGTGCCATATCACTAATGGCATAAATACGTATTTATCTATGGCTTTTAAGCAACTAATTGTAGCGTGTTACTTAAAGTAAAAACAGAGAAACATACAGACCAAAGAATGGTATTTCCCACATGGTACTTGTGGTTTTGGCTTTTCTACTGGAGTCAATAGTGGTGTTACTGAATAGCGTTTATGTAGATTAACAGACAGTCTAATGAAGCAAGACTATTGTCTTGTATCACTTCAGAATTAAATTAGAATTCCATGTGCAGCATGCAGTTCCATGTCAATTGATTTGCAAATTCATTATAACTTTTTTTTCCTCTCTCCCTAGGCAACTCATTGCTCCACAGCCCCATGTTAGACCTGGACAGTGATGTGCGTTCATCACCAATTGGCCATCTCGGTCAAACTGCTTCATTGAAAAGGGGCAGCAGTTTTCAGTCTGGCCGTGATGATGGTAGGTATCTGTTTTATTTGGAAAAATCAAAGCTGCAGTTCCCTATGTCCAGTGTGTGGTATAGTCAAGAAACCCAAACAGAAACCCACATTCTGTGTGTTTGTTTTGGTTTCTTACCGAATAAAATTCTTTCTTCTCATGCATTACCATTGCTTACTAAAGGGGTCCTCTGTGTTTTTTGCAAGCAAAGAGCATTTCATAACTGAAATCTGCTTCTTAAAATGTAGACAAGGTAATAGGAGTCTTTTTTTCTGTGAAACCAGAATTATTTTTTTTGCATACATAACCATCTACTGCCTACCACCTTTTGCTGCTCTTAAACCTTTTGCATGTGTTTGCTAAGATGACTCTCCTTGCATTTGCTCCTTCTGTGACTTCATATATATGATCCTTGTTCTCTAATTCCGTAAACCCAGAAGGGGAAACAAAAGTGTGTGACTAAGCTTGAGCAATGTGTCCACAACCAGCTGAGCCCTTGTGTGTCATATGTGTCTTCAACACCCTTATCCAAACAACTTCATCTCAGGAGTCTTTCAATGGTGACATCACAGGAGACAGAGAACACGTTTTTCACAGGATAGGTCATTTCGTAGCAAAGTACGTTTTTGCAGAAAGCAGGCTTTTATGAAGAACTTTCTGACTTTGGTCTGCTTTGATGTTGCTCTTCTCCCAATTTTGTGTTCTTCCTTGAAAAAACATCTGTAAGTATCTGATTTTTTTGAGCAAGAGAAGGAATGAAGGGATTCTTTCAAGAACATAGAATGAAGAATAATGAGAATTGTACATTCTTGTGCTGCCACAGTGTATCTTCACATGCAAGACAATTAAATTGCGTCACAGTTTGAGGTTGAATGTTTGGATTTCAAAATATAAATTAGACAGACTCTTCAAAATATATATGTATACCAAGTAATTACATTACTGTATTACTGTTACCCTTGTCCTTTCTCAGCCTGAAGTCTTGCATGAAATTGATTGACAAGTGTTACAGTGCAAAACAGTAAATTGCTGGTTGTTCTTGGATACCATCCACTAATACACATGCCACACAATGTAGCAAGCAACATCCAAAATCCAGTTTATTTTTTCCTTTTTGAATTCTTTTGCATGTATCTCTGCTTAACTAGCTGCATCTATGGAAGGCAATTTCAATTCAATTGGTTATCTTTGCTTTTAGATTCTTAGTTATGGATCCATAACCTTTTACAAACTGGAAGAGATAAGTCTTCAGCAAGCTTTACAGATTCTGTAACCAGCAGTTTAAACCAATATTCAAAGGAAAACTGAGGGATCAGATCATCATAATGCCTTAGTAGCCCAATCCACTGTGAAGACCCTAGAGTTAGAATGAGTTGCCTCTGAGTTGAGTTCATTGACATTTAGGTGTATGTGCCCACTGCATGCTTAGGAACAGTTGAAAGCTCTACCATCCTCGCTCTTCTCTTGAGTGGAGAGCCAAAGCAAGCCAACCGCTTATGATACCTGTGCAGGAGCTGCCATTCCCAATATGCCATGATGTTCTCTGTTTTAAGGCTGCTTGTGCATCCTTTAGGTTTTTAGCAAATTTAAGGAATGGCGTCTCTGAGGTTTTTTGGTGTTTTGATGTCGTTTTTTTCCCCAGTGTGATTGACAATGATTGTCCATGAGATTGTTTGAACTAATTACTTTTGAATTCAAAACTGTATCATTCAAATGACATTCAGCTCTTACTTAAGCATACGTTCATGAGGATATATAAGCAATAGCTCCAGTTTCATCTTTAGGATGTTATAGCACGGATTATAATAGAATAAATAGAATAAAAGAAAATTTCTGCTTTAATATAGATCAGAGCTTTCTCTAGCAAAAAAGTCAAAATATCCTGAATTTATGGCCAGAATGTCCTTTTGACATGATCTGCAGTAGCTTCTTCTAATAAATATCTACTGTCTGCAGACCCTGGACTAAGGCAGTCTCTGAAATAGGCCAGAAGTATGCTTTCTCGAGGGGAAAAGAATTTCCTATGTGAAGTAAATATTGGCAGTGTGTTTACTATTAGGAACAGACATCCCTGGTTTTAACCTTGGGTTGGTGCTGGAGCTTTTGGCAAAGAAGAGATGGTTTCTCAAAGGAGGTGAAATCTTTGATTAGAACTTGGGGTTTGTTGGTTTTACAGAGCTTCTGTTGCTGTAGCAGTGTTGGCACAGCTTTGTGGCATAGTCACAGCCTATGTTAATAAGAGGAGGTTTTTTGCTACTGGGTCTAGACCAGTTCTCTGTCAGTCATAAACCATGCTGGCAAATGGAGTGCTCTGACATCCTGTCTGTGTCCACACTATGAGCTTTGCTGGTTGAACTTTCATGAAGTTTTCATGCCTCCTAAACAGATGCATCTCTATCAGCAGAGTTACACTTCAGTTACGTCAGAGTCTCTCTCCAAATTTTGGGCTTCCGTTGTAATTTTTTTTATTATTTTCAAATACTAATCCAGAGTTCCTAAACTTTTTGGCCACGATGAAAAAGAACATTTTGGGTAGTGCAAGTGTTTATTTGTCCACTAAAGAAATGGACCAGTAATTGACCTGCACCTCGACGAATGTATGCTGCTGAAAGCATGCTGTACTTCAAGGAGATTCAAGACTGGTTACCAACACAATAAAATAGTGAGGCTCTGGTGAAGCATACCCAATGTGCTATTAGGCAGCTATTTTTGCCGAACTGGTGAATTCCTGTTCTGTGTAGGCAATATTTCCTAACAGATTAAAGACAAAAAGTGCAATTTCACCCAACATTTTTCTGCGTTTCCACACTTATGTAGGATAACATCATGTTTTCAATTTTATCATTTATAAAAGACCGGAGTTTATACCAAAAATATCCAAGAAACATGGACCTCTTTAAATGTCATTTGGTTTGTTTTGGTGGGTTTTTTCCCTCAAAAATCTGTGACTTCTTTTTCCCAACATTCTAAAGTAGACTCTAATTCTTGAGTTGAAATGTAAGTCTCTTACCACTGTTAACGTTATCTGTATACCCTATTTTGTTAAAACATCATAATCGAGAAGTTTTAGTGGAGAAGGCAGATGGTTATGGAAAAGTATTTCACAGTTTCCTTCGTTTTCTGTATTAATTGGCACCTTTCTTCTGCCCTTTTTCAGCTTTCTCTTTACCTTCCCCCCCACAACCTCCCTTTGCTCTATTTGATAAGAAACTGAGAAAAGTAATCTGCTGCCAAAATGTAAGCTATTTTCCGGATGAGTTTTAATAGCCAGTGTATCAGGAGTGTAAGTAGGTTCATGAAGTGAGAGATGCCATGGTATTATATGTCATGAAGGTGTTCTTCAAGAATCTCAATATATACTTAGTGATACATTTACAGAGTTTAACAAAAATGTTGGAATCTCCCCTCTTTTTCAGATAAAACATTTTCCCAAAGAAATGGAAATGAAGATGAGAGGTTGCAACTTGCCCCAGGCCACAGCGGAAATTTTTTTTAAGCTTTAAATAAAGCAGATCTTCCAATTCCCACTGTTTGCCTTAATCACTAGCATATCCTAGCAGCCCTGTTTCTTCAACGTCACCGCCTCATCATTTGAAACTTCTAATGTCTTGATTGCTTTCATGTTACCTTACCTTTTAGAGTCGTTTGAAGACAGAAGGCCATCTGAATGGATTGTTGGGTAGATTGCATTAGGTACCCCTACAAAGGGACCTTTTCTTTATATACTGTCATAGTGCTGGCACCTTGTAAGCATATGAGAAAAGAAGACCTTGTATGTGTACCAGTTGTGTACATATATACGGACCAAGCTTTAAATTTTTTCATTCCTACCTGAAAGGTTTTATTTATACACTGTATCGTCACTTGTGTAATAAAAAGCAGCAGCAAGCTAGTGGTACATTTTTTATTATTAATTCAAAGGGTTTTTTTAATTTTTCTTTTTCTGTCCCCTCTCCCCTTATAGCTTGGCGATACAAAGCTCCTCAGCAAGTTGTATTTGTTGAAAAGTTGACAAAACTTGTTGTAAGTCAGCTGCCCAACTTCTGGAAGCTCTGGATTTCTTATGTGAATGGAAGTTTATTCAGTGAGGTATGGATTGTTCTATATAAAAGACTTCTAAGTTACAAAGGTCCATAATCATTATCTTTGAAATATTATATTTCACTGGAAGAAGTGATGACTTATTTTAATCAGAGAGGTTTATAAAACAATATGTAGACTCTTATGCTTCTGAGAGATGCTACCTTGACTATAAGGTGTTTTGCAATACTAACCTGTAGAAGTGAGATTTTTCTTTTTCTTTTTAAAAGAATAAAAGCATACAGTGGAATTACTTAGAATTCTGCCAGTGGTGTGTCTGTGTGCGTTCCAGATGCTGGAGTCAGTATCTGTGTAGTTTCACCTGTTACTCATAGTGGGCCAGCTGCCCTTCACTGGTGATCTGAAGAAATAGCAAATTGCATGAAGGATAGAGATGTGTAAAAGACGAAGTCATACAGAAAAAAATTGTTTCCTTTCTTTGGAACAAGAGTACTCATTTCACGAGCTTTAAGTATTTGGAAGTCAGGATAGGTTGAAGATCAGAGTTGCAAAATGACCAAGGCCCAGAGCAGTATACACAGACAGTATACACAGGGAGTCTAGTCTGGAAGTGCAGTCGGCTGCCATCACCTGTGCTTCTAGTCCTTCTTGCTCAGATGATATGGTTTTTACAAATTACGTAAATATAATCTTGATACTCCAAGAAACAGAAAAAAAAAAGTAATGATTCATGATGTGCTGGTTTTATAGGCACACTATTAACAGATTTTGAAAGGATAATTCTCACAATTAATTTCGTAGGAGTAGTATACAGCTCACCATCATAATCATTACCAGATAAATACAGTAGCTTTGGGGTTTGTGTTATTGCTAAAATTTGGTCACAGAATGACATTGTGTTTTACAGAGAGTTCAGTTCTGATTCTCAAGCCATGTTGTTTCTTCTCCAGAAGAACTGTAGTGATGGCATATTCCCAAGGAGCAAATCTGAGAAAGACAAACACATGATTGAAGTGTAGTGAAAGGCAGCACTCTGTTCCATCAACAGATGATAAGGCACTCGTTCACACCTCATCTGCATAGCTATCACTGGGAAGTCCTGCTGACTGCAATTTGGACTCGCTCATTCTGGGTCCTAAAAAACCCTCTGGTCTGTAAAGAGATATAGAGATAGTTGGGATGATGCAGAGCAGGTGGAAAATAAGCAAGCTTTTGGACATGCATATTATTCAGATCAGCTATTATATCAAACGTAAAAGTTTGTGCATCTAAAACTTCTCTGTTTAACTGTTGCTATATCACTTCATTTATTGAGGTTGCTTTTATCCTGCCATGCTTACAGTGTCCTGCTGTGCTTAAATACTGAGGTCCTCACAGCTACAGTACTGCACTACAAAATTATCCCTAAAGCAGAACTGCAGCCATAGATTTCTACTATTCTTTGCAGTTTTGTAGAAAATAAAACAATAACCTTGGGAAAAGGGAATTTGGAAGCTTATTTTGTCACTTTCCTGTTCTCTGACTAAAGAACTAATTTCTCAAGCAGTCATCCTATTTATTGCCACTGTCTGTAAATCAATATAATGTTTTCATATGATGATGCTAATGGGTACTATAGCCCTTTGTATGTTGAACACAATATGCAGAGCATTATAGCATCATATTCGTGATCCTCATTTTACATGATAAAAATCAAAAGAAAGGTGACATTTACTCATAACATTCAGTGGAGGAAGTAGAATCAAGAATAAACCTTAGTACTGTTGACTCTCACAAAAATAATGAATTTCGTAAGGGAAATTACAACCTTTGTATTTGACAACAGTACCATTGGAAATTAGACTTTACAAATTCACTTGTTAAGTTATTGTGATTTTTTTTTCTCTTGAGTACAATGAAAAAGAAAGCAATTTCTAGAGAAACAGACTTGAACTGTAAACAAGGTTGAGAAATTCTGCTCATGAAAATGACTGCAAGTGGAAAATGCAGTGATCTTATGTCATGTCTGAACAAAACATTATTTCCATGTATTAAAAAAAAAAAAAAAAAAAGGTGGTGATGGTAGTTTCCCTGTTAGTCTTTAAGGTACATCTGCTCTTCTTCTGTAGGGCCAGATTCTGAGCTTGTGGGAAATTAATCCCCATATATTTGATTTCTTCTGCTCCTTTGGTCCTTATAGAAGCCTCTCAAGTTCTTGGGGAGAGAGGAGGGATGATGCCCTCAGTTCCTTTTGTGTGTTCTGCATGCCATAATCAACTGTGAATGAGTGGGAGGAGCAGGTGGCATAAACTAGAGGGCTTCTTCTAGAGCATGTAGGAATATCTGTCACCACATCACATTCAAGACTTGAGGTTTATATGTTTTTCTGTCAGAAACCATACAGATTTTAATTGTCTATGAAGAAATTTCTTTTACCATGTTGCTTGCTATTTATTGTCATTCAGGAAGCAAGGTGATTGCTACAGTTTTTTAAGAGAACTCCTGTGAAAATGGTAGAGGGTCATTTCGGTTAGCTTGTTCACATCTTCAAGACATTTTAAAAATTTGGAAATAAAATCCCCACATATGAATTTCAAACTGTATTTTTTCTTGTTCAGTTTGTAGGTGTTTGGGAGTTTTGGGGTGGTGTTCTTTTTAGTTCTGAAAGGTTAGTGATATGCTTTAAAATATTGTCAGTTGAAGATTTACGTGGTATTTTCAACAGTTTAAAAAGTTGAGTTCTTTGAATCACTCTAGGTGAAGTCACATATGTGAGTAGTAACCGTTGGTCTTACCACAAGATAGTTTTGGTCTGTCTGTGCAGGAAAGGTTTAAGATTGGTCTTCAGCAAAACCACTAAGAAAAAAAAATATCAAAAGATCTGTGAATTTTTTTGTTGTTCTTTAATCCAGCTGTAAAACAGTGTGAATTTTAAGCTACCTGAATTTTAAAGGAATAGAGCTTATTTTCTTTTTAAGGCATTAGAAGAGAGAAGTGGGTATTACATGCAGCGGTAACTCGAGTGTTCTCCTTGTCTGAAACTGTGTAATTCAGAGCTTTAAAGTACAACAGTTTCATAGCTATGTATTTTCCAAAACTGTTAAGCACTTTTATTTTTCTCTAGTTTTTGCTCACTTCAAAGGATTTATTTTACATTAGAAGTCTGAAATGCTTTAGCTAAAGAGGGAATTTGAAAAAGACAGCATTTCAAATTAATGGCTTGAAAATAAACTGATTCTCTTTGAGAACACTCTTGTCATGTTATTGCACTTCCTGTCCAGTAGATGTTGCTGTACATACATAAAATAGGAGATTTTCTAACTATAAAATTCTACATCTGCACTTAACCCAGTATTTGAAATAACTTTTACTTAATATACTCTACCATGTTCTGAGTAGACTCCACAGAAGGCTAGAACTACAAACAGGAAGACTATTAGTCAAACCATGTTTTTCTTCAACTGTAACTGTCTCATGCAAAGTGTACTCACGTTCCTCTGTTTTCAAAGAAGCGAACTGTCCATGAAGATGCTGATTATTTTGCAGAGTCTCTTTTACAGTTAGTTTAATTAAACAGCATTGTCAACAAAATGCTGTTCCTAAAAACAAACAGAAAACCCTCAGCCCTCCCCCTCACATGTTACAATTCCAAATTGCCCTCATTCCAAGAAGTGTCTCCCACTTCACATTGACGTCCTTCTCTGCGCAGCTTCCATGCTGAGAAAATAGTTTCTTCATATAGACTTGATGCATAATTGGACTATATATGTTTTAGCTCTCACTAACATTGCAGTGAGAAAACTTTGACCTCATGAAGTTTGTATTGCTTGAGCTACTCTTATGCTTGTCTCTGTCTTAAATGCACATTGTTCCTCAGAATTAAACATTAGCACACTGACCTACAGTAAGTAGAGTTTATTGATAGAGATAGATAGCCTTTGCTTTCTGAGATGTCATGAGTTAGTTTTTATAATTGCATCATAAACTCATTGGTTTTCACTTCTTCACTTTGAAACCCCCCCTTTTCAGAATTATTTTAACAGTGGTTATGAGATACTTACACTTTTCAATTTTCTCATTTTCACAAGACTGCTGAAAAATCTGGCCAAATGGAAAGATCAAAGAAAAACGCTAGGCAAAGACAAAATGATTTCAAGGTAAGTTATGGGGGGAAAACCTTGCTTTCTTTCAGTTGTCCTTCACAGCAAGATACTTTAGTGTCACCACCTCGAAAATCAGATGTCTTAAATCATCTGTGTGCCCTTACACCTCCTTCTGTACTCTACCATGTGGAGCTATCTGTAAATCATACATTCCAAGATGTTGTATATAGCAAGTACATGGCTGCTTAAGCACATTGATAGAGCTTTTTGCTTGATTTTTCCTTCCCTTCTTCCGATGCAGAAAATGATTCAGGAAGTGATGCACTCTCTGGTAAAACTTATCCGTGGAGCTTTGCTTCCATTCAGCCTCAGAGAAGGAGAATCAAGACAGTATGGTGGCTGGGAGATGAAATCTGAACTTTCTGGCCAGTGGCTAACACATGTTATCCAGACTGTAAGGTAAATGGATCCATGGAGCTACAAAATGATGCTATTCCTAGAATATGTGTGCTTTAAGACAAATTGTTTTGTTTATTGCGTTAAATACCCTGAGTACTGAGAATGTTAACATTTTCAAAAATAGGATTACAAAAAAATTATTTATGGCAGACTTAAGATTCTATGCAGAAGTGTAATTAATAATGTCTCATGATATAGCCTTATTATGTAATGATATATTCATTTTTTTCCATAGCATCTTATGAAAAAGTTTGAATAAAATATTTGCTTGGCACAGCAGAGACACTCCATGAATGAAACAGGATTTGATTCTTTAGGGTAGAAAGCGGTTATCTGCTGCATTTGCTACACATCTTCCCATCTCTGCCAAACTGAGTGAAAATAGCATGCTTCTCACTATAGTATATTTATTACATCATAATTTTCTTTTACAGTTGTTTCATGGAAGGTGATACTCCTGCTTATAGTGTCATTCTGCTTATGTTTGTTTAGGAACTTAGTAACGTGCACGTCATTAATTACAAAATGTCTCAATATACAGAATTCGCTTCCATTTGTCTGTGGAGGATATAAGAATTGTCATTATCTTTTGGAAACTTGAGTAATACCTGGATATAATACTGTACATTTTATCTGCAGTTTTCAAAGTAGGTACCAAGCAAAGCACAGAGGAAGAAAAGGAAGGGGTATAATCACATATAGATGTTCTTGGGGATGGAGCTAGCAGTGATACATGCCTGTTGTCAAGTCCGCTTAACGCTTTTCCAAAGTCTGTTGTCAGTTAAATTATCTGTACTTTAACCATTTAGGAAAAAAAAAAGTTGCCCTCTTATGAAAAGCAATCCAATTTCACTCAAATTATGAAATTCTAGAATTTCACACTGGCATATCTGTAATATTGGCTTGGAAATTTAACCAGCAGACTCTCTAAAGGTTGGTTGTGCTTCAGAGTCCTGCCATCTGAGGTATGATCCAGGCTGAGGTTACAGGATATATGATGGCTCTGTTTTTTACAGAATCTCCTCTTGCTTTCTGGATACTGCTCTGGTAATGAACAACTGAACTAGGGAAATTCTCTCTCCCTCCCACTCTTTTCCCCACCTGATGTTGTTACTGATGCCTGTGCTGGCACTTTAGTAAAGTGAGCTTTAATGCAAAGCAGTCAAAAGTAGAGAAGAAAAGGGGCAATCTGGAGAAGAGGAACTGTGAACATACCATGGTGGGGTACCGAGTGGTGATGACCAGGTCAGAAGTCTTTGGAAGTGCTGCAAGTACTTTTCTTTTCAAGCCCACACACTTTGACAATCTAATAAATTCTTGTGACTCACACCAATGATGAAGGTGGACTCCTCTCATGAAGAGTTTACGCATTGCTTAAAAACCTTACTTGTTGCAAAGTTATGCAATAGCTTGTCTTATTTTTATAGTTTCTAACATAGTCATTATGAAGCACACGATAAAATTTTACTCTTTTTGGTCATCTCACAAATGATTTGCTGTTTTCTGCTTGTATTTAAGAATGCTAAAACTTACAAAATTAGGTAACAAGGAGTTGTCGTTACATCTGTGTGATCTTAATTTTTCTGGTTGTTTCTGTGTATCACACAGCTTAAAGTAGGGTGGTTGCACTTGTACCCCATTCTGTCATTGCCCAGTATGAATAGGTTTCAGAGGATAAATTAGAGCTGTGCAATAAAGTGAAGCCGTTGCTGGCAAGACTTTTGCCTTATTGTAAGGTTAGAAAGGTATGTATATGTTAGGGTGAGTTATATGAGGAAAAAGATGGTCTTAGGGATGTGACAGCTGTGTGCTCCCTTAGAAATGGAATCAACTTTAAGTACGGGACTTCTGTGCAGTCTAAAGTCATTTAAACTTCTCACAGATGGGTATTTACATGCTGTGTTTCCTGGACAGCTGAGACAGTACAGATTTATGTGATATAAATCAGTCATCGTGCTGAGCAGATAGTAGTCAGGTGGGGTTTTGATGTTTTATGCCCAACACCAGGGGTAAGGAACTGGAGCCTACAGGTGGATGATTGGAAGTGTTCCACTTATTACTCAAACTTGTTTGCTTGTGCCTTCCTACTCCTGTTCTTTGGCATTTTCTGGTGCCTGTGCTTTGCTCAGTATTAGCAGTAGAGCAAACAGCAATGACTACATTTGAATTGTCCTTGCTTAAATATCCAAGAGTTGGATAAAAGCAGTGAACCTCTCTTTGTGCCCCTAACTAAAGTCTGAGCACAACTGCAGCCTTTTAGTTAAAAGCTGAAGATGCTATTCCTTGCAAGCAGCTGCTGTGTTGTTATTTCTAAAGAAAAAAATGGAAATGAATGTTTCTATCCTCAGCTATAGTAGCTGGTGTTTTGTGCCCAGATTTGGGAGCAAAACAGTGAATGAATTTACTCTTCACTCCGCAGGTGATGCAGTAGCTGTGTTTTGGCTTCTTAAATGAATATATTCTTGGCAATCTGATGCACAGCCACATCACCATTTATGGCAGCTTGATGGCTGTTACTGTTGTAATGTGGGTAAACAATATCTCAAACTCTTTTGTGGACCTAGGATTTGATCTAGGCATTCACATAAAAACAGCAGAAAAGCTACTTCTGCTCCAAAAAGGTTAGTGTTGGATTGTAAGACAAGAGATGGATGCAGAAGGGCAGGTGGGGAAGTACAAAAGGACAGTGGGAAAAGTTGGCATGTTGCTGTGATGACACTATTGTAATGTTACAGAAAAATAAATCTGTATTTGCAAGCTTATGAATTAAGCAAATAATTAATCTTCTCTGAGTGGGATAATCAGTTTTCAAAGATACACTGTGGATGGAGCTACTGTATTCACATACACAGAAAACATCTAAAAAATTAAATGAAGTTGTATCAGCTTAAAAAACCCTGCAGATTTACACTTCAGTCTAACTTTATTTGCTTTCCAGGCTTAGTTCTGAGTCTCTTACTGCACTCGAGATACCTAATGATATGCTTCAGATCATCCAGGATCTTATTTTGGACCTTCGTGTACGTTGCATTATAGTGACCTTACAACACACAGCTGAAGGTAATAGAAGGCTGCAGGTCTCTCTGCTTACTGTCATGATTTTTGCCTCTGATTAGGCCAAATCATGTTCTGGAAGATAACCATGTTTGTTACAGATACGTAGTGGCAGTGGACTCCTCTGAGTTGTGTAATATCTCATAACAGTTACTCAAGTATTTTACTTCTCTGACAGAAATGTGTGTTATGAGTCTTTTCTTCCCTTAGTCTAATGAATACAGTTGTTTAATCTGTTTCCTTTGGGTTAAGACAGTTTTACAATGCAGGTGATTTATCTCATAATGCAGCTTTCCCATATTGGAATGATCTTTTTTTTTCTTTTTTGGGTTCTTCTGTAAAGTGAGGAATTAAATAAGCAATGTCCCACCCCCAAGAAAAAAAAAATCCACAGTCTTTTATGAAGTATTTTAGTTGTGTGTTTTCCAAGGCCTTTTACTAACATTATAATCCCCAGGCTTCCTGCTGTATACACAGCTTTTGTCATAAATGTCTGGATTGTCAAGGCCAGTAACATGTTCTCCAAATCTAATGTGACTCTATGTGCATCAATGACCATTCATCTTACCGTCTTGTATCAACTCTGAAACTTAAATGTGAATGAAGTAAATGTTCTAGAAATAAATGTCTCAAAATCAGAGCAGATTGATCTACTAATTCACTTAGCAGGGTTTTTTTCCAAAAGACTAATTTCCCTCAACGTTTTTAAAAAAGGGGGGGGGGGCTTTTTTAATCTTACAATCTAATCAGGTTTTAATCTTTAACATATGATTCATCATTATTTTGTAGGCTGACATGAAGCTAAGTGTTTTACTCAAGCCCTAAGTGTGCTAAGCACAAGTGCCTATATTAAGCACATCTTTAAAGTTTTGGTGACAACAAATCATAAGGCCTCTGTAGTTTGTTTGATACAATGTTGAATTGTATTCTTGGTTCTTAATTCTTTTATTAAATCAAATTTTAGCATTAACATTATTTTTCTGCATTAATGTCAAGCTAGTTCACCATACAAGTACACAGGTTGTCTTGTCTCTTTAAAACTCTATACAGAAAGTATTACCACTATTTCAGATTTCACTTAAAGTATGAGGATGTCTCTTTTGCTTTTCTTCACTTAGCACAATTGAGATCAATTATATTTTTTTTAATGGTAGGTGAAAAAGATTTTGGGTTTTGGTGGGGGTTTTTTTTATTGTGACATGAGGATGACATGTGACATGAGACATATTGGACTGACTGCCCTCTGTCTAGGAATTATGAGTGATTCCTCCAATGTCCTGGCAGTCTCAAAGGAAGTATCTATCTCCAGACTATTTTGCTGACAATGCTTAGCTTATCAAATCTCTGAGCTATCCACCTAGTTTCTCCAGTGCAGTCCAGAGAGCTCCAATACATGATTAATGATGAAGCTCTCGGCCAAAAAGTCTGCCGTTTTACTAGTTTTGCCTATTTGTTGCGTCATAATGATAGCCTATTTCTTTGTTCAGATCCAGCGTTTCTCCTTCTTATGTCCTGATTGCTGGCTATATATGTTCTGTGGAGGAAAAACTCTTGTGGTAGTTTGTACCTTAGATTTTTATGAAAGCAGATTCACCAGTCTATGTGTGAATGATACTCTATTTGGTCTGAACATCTTTATTCATACTTTTCTTTCTTGAATCAAAAGAGATCAGATCCCTGAAGATGCCAGTATGTTATGTTGGCTGGATAATGTATATCAATTTGATCTAGCCAATAACAGCAGCCTTCCTTGACTGCTGCTTCCATCCCTTATCAGTGAAGCAGTCCTATATATTGGCTGTAGCATCAAACACGAGAAGAGAAAAGATGCCCGCCTGTATGATGATTCTCATTCCATGTGTGCCTTATCTATGGGACCCTTTTTTTTTTTGTTCTTTATCAGCTAAAGCTAAATTGCATATGTTGAATGTGTTTAGATAGGTTTTTTTGGACAGGATCAGGTTAGTTGGGCCCTTGGAAAAACTGTTACTTTTAGGGAACCAGTGAAAGAATGGTTAATGGTTGTTCTCATGGAGCTATGTAAATGGATGTCAGGTGCAGTTATTTATGTCTTTAATATATAAGTCAAAAAGGCTTGTCCTGGACTTGAATCTCACCTCTATAATCTGAAATATGAGCTGCATAGACTGCTAATATAAAGTTCAGTCTCATCTCTTGCTGCATGTGTTAAGTTGTTAAAGGCATTCAGATCAGTTAGAATTTTTAACAGGGTTCTCTACCATTAGCTATTTAAATAGGACAAATCTGCCCACACACAGGGTTTTCTTGTTGTCTTATGATAAACACCATATACTCATGCTGACCCTGAGAAGCAGTCTGTGTTCTTTCCCTCTCATATGTGATCACTGGTCATAAAGGTCATGAAAGTCAAATTATGTGAATGCCAGACTAGAGAGGGGGTTTACATGAATGTATTTGACTGGAATTTGGTGAGCAGAAATACGAGAAAGACATTTGTTTCTTTTGTATTTGTATTAGATCAGAACAGAATACAAAAGTAAGCAGCCACAAAAACATGTAAAGCCTGACCAGTGCAATCTAAAGCCTTGCAAGAATATCGGTTGAATTAAGAGGTTTACTAAATAGGGACATGAACAGAGTAACTATTCATAATACTTTTTATCCTTCACTAAGCCTATACTTCCATGAGATGTAGAATTGCAGGGTATGACATCATAACCAAGCTTCCTAATTTAGCTAATTAAAGCACTAAGATAGTGAAGGTATGTTTCAGCATGCATTAGTTATCCTCTTTTCTTGGATTTTGGGGAGAGGTGGTAATTCACTGAATTTTTTGCCCATTTGAAAGGGAGTTTCCTGATGTACGGACAGCTCTGATGAGCAATTTCCAAGTGCATGGAAAAACTGGATGCCAAAGCCCCCAAGAACTGCATGCAGTTCATCTTTGTTTTGTTTATAAGTCAATTAAGCCCCCCCCCCCCCCCCCCCCAGCCAACCGCCACACGG
>NW_010972809.1:8574374-8667442 GCF_000737465.1 Haliaeetus leucocephalus | reverse complement strand
AAACAAGACCCCCCCCCCCCCCCCCCCCCAAAGCGATGACACAGAGTGCATGCGTCCTTAGAGGAATTTTGTTTACAGTGCACGAGCTTTGGATTCACATCCTGACTTAGCTCCTGTTAGCTTCAGTAAGCCTATAGAAGTTGGCACCTTCTGGGTAGTGGAAGAGAGTGCTTTTTGCATATACCTTCATGTATTTTTTAAGAAAGTGTAGCACCATGGATCCTTGACCCTGAGTGGGGACTGTGTGCCTCTTTTATAGTTACTGAATATGAATTATATGCTGTCCTTTCTGTCTTTGTTAAAATGATAGGCAGTTGTTCTTTCATTTTTAATTAAGGGCTGGAGTATAATGTATTAGAGACTTGGGTTCTTAAATGCAGTATTTTATGTTGTGATTAAAAATTTACAAAATAAAAACAAACCCAAAGCCTTCACAATATTCCTTTAATTTTAAGCTTTCCAGTAAAAGATGTGCTTCAGGCAATTCTTGCCATGTATCATAGATATGCTTCTCTATGTGATGTCACCAGCATACCATGTATGAGTTCCATTCTTAGTCATTTGAGAATGCTGAAAGCTTTGAAGCTTTTAGTGCTATTTGCTTGTATGCCTAGTCATTGCAGTCCCAATGTCTGTGGTTTATCTTTTCAAGTTCAAGGAGTTTTTAATAATGAAAATGAATACCATCTCCTTCTCTCCCCTTCCCCCTCTTGCTCTGTCTTACAGATATAAAGAGGTTGGCTGAAAAGGAAGACTGGGTTGTTGACAATGAAGGTTTGACATCGTTGGTGGGTATACTTCTGTGTCTTGTAAGCACTTTCTTTGCTGGTTTTTTTCTTTTTGCAAGTGTAATGAAACTGGCTTCTATGTTTTCCAAAAACTGAATTATTTTGGACTTTGCCTATATGCATGCATACTGGTGTCTATAGTTTTATTAAAACATGAAAATATAGGAAGATAAATATGAAATTTTTTTGTTTGTATGGTTACTTACTTACAACACTCTTAACATATCCCATCACCAAACGCAGTTATTTTTTTCTTCCTTTTCCACAATTGTTATTTATACTTATTAAACTATTATGTCTGCAATAACTTTAAGTGATAATGGTACTACTAGACAGCAGTATTTTTGAAGGTGCAAAACGAGGGGGGGGAAGCATAAATAAAAGTTTGCAGATTTGTGCCATATATTGAGAGACAAAAATAAATAAGAATTGGACATCAAGATATGTAGCATAACTTTCTGCCTTAAGTGGGGTTATTTAAATGTATCAGTGTAATTACTGCTGACCTCTAGCATGATTTTGCTGAGATGAACAATAACTTTCATTGTTAAGCCTGTTATTTTAGGGATGGTTTACTGAAATAAAAAACTATTTTTGAGGTCACAACAAGTTCAGTTCACATCAAAATGCTTCATAACTTAGTAGGCAAACTACCATGGAATTGGTCTGTAGCTAAATAAATAGGTCACTTTTATGTTATAATGAGAAATTGAACTGAAAAGCAACTAATTTAGGAGGTTGCCTACACACCAACAACAAATGACTTGAAACCAAATTCAGATAAATTAGTGAGATGCTTTCTGGAAATAAACAGTAATGAGTAATGCCTAAAATACAGCAAGCATGTTGTAGGTGTGCCTTAAAAACAATCTGCGAAAGCAGAAAGGGCCTGTGGGAGGGAGAGTTGCTTTGTCTATATTACCTAAGAGAATGCTCCACAGACTTTTTTAGTTTTTCTTATTTGCTTCTATAAATACATGTTTGAACTTGAGTAGGAGGGCATTAAGCAATCACAATATACACATTGTAGGAAGGAGTATTGTTGGGCAATTGTATTATAACCAGATTTACAGCTTCAGGTCTTGGTTTCAGTTGCCACTGACTTGGGCAAGTCCCTTAAGTTTTCTGTTTTTCACTCTATTCATTTGTAAAATGGAGGGAGGAGGAAGGATCTTCCACAAAAGCTTTATTTCTTTATGCTTTTGCTGTATCCTTAACCCATCTTCGTCTAAAAACTACTTAAGTCGTTTTTGTATTTAGAAACCACCCATTAATTCCTTTTATGCAGCATTTCCCTAGATACCTTTTGAGACCGTGGTTGAGACATACCAAATTTTAATGGTGGCAGTTGACTACGTTTTGTCATAGCAGGGTTATTTATCTACTAAAGTAGAGTTTATTGTGGTAATATTATAGCGAAAATTGTAGCAAAAATGAACCAGTATAAACAAGGGCCAGGCAGTCACTTTGGGGACATTTTGGGTTTCACATAGAAACTGTATTAGAAGTTTGAGGGAAATACTGGTTGATAACCCCTTTAGCATTTATATTCCAGGTAAAAGATAGAGTAAGGCACAGAACCAACTTTCCTCAGCTTCATAATATCCAAAGACTAACACATCTGAACAGCTTTCTTCTGAGGTGTGATGGTTTTTTATGCGGAAATAAAAAAAAAAAAAAAGAGCAGCCCTTTAGTGCTGTTCTTTTTCTTTTAAATGGGTCCAAAAATAATAAATACAGATTGTCTTAGTGGCTTTTTTCATGATTTTCAGGTTGCCATGCAGGCATCACTTTCGTGATCCACCTCCACCCCAGCATTTACAGAAATAAAAGTTATTTCTAAGCCTAAAGTTGCTGACATGCCATAAACCATCTACTGGATGAAAAGCAGGTTTACAGGGCTTAATAGCTTTTTTTTTGTCCATCTCCAATAGGATGATGTCCCTCTTTTCCAGGGTAGTGACACCTTTCTACTTCACCCCTGTACAACAGCTTCCTGCCTAATTAAAAAAAAAAAAAAAAAAAGTGTGACTTAACAGGGTAGAGAGAAAGACAAGGAAAAACTGACTAATGACTCTGATGTTGTGAACTCATTTGCACTTTCAGAGTGAAATTGATACAAGACATACTTCAGGTTTGGAAACCTGAAGGTAAAAAAAGCCTCCCAAACCAGTGTTTTTTCTCCTCCATGTTGAAAGCATTTTCAATCCATTTTTCTTAGACACCTTTTACTGAAATAAAATGCAGAAATATCAGATATCCCAGGTGAAATTCTATCCCAGCTTAGATCAAGATGGGGGGGAAGGAGGGTGTCACAGGCATCTATAATGTAATTGTCAATATATGTAACCACAAACAAGCTATAAAAATCTTTCATGACCCTTTTAGAGGAGACTGTTTGATGTAGAAGG
Source organism: Haliaeetus leucocephalus (assembly GCF_000737465.1). Taxonomy (NCBI): domain Eukaryota; kingdom Metazoa; phylum Chordata; class Aves; order Accipitriformes; family Accipitridae; genus Haliaeetus; species Haliaeetus leucocephalus. The sequence continues at coordinate 8,664,243 of NW_010972809.1, read as the reverse complement.
CTCTCATTCAGATTAAAAAAAGTACATTGGTCCATGGTAATAATTCTGTAGAGAACTTAAGTACAGAAGTACATCACTACAAAAGGGTCCTCTGGTAATATATGAATTTGGATTTTCCCCCCCCCCCCCCCATTTGGGATAATTTGGAAATAAAGAGCTTACCATATGGCATGGAAGTTTTTATATATTTTTGTATTATACATTTGACATGCTTATCTAAAGCTAACAAGTCACTTGCCTTTTAGCCATCCCAGTTTGAACAGTGCATTATCCATTCCTTGCAATCTCTTAAAACTGTGCTGGACTGCAAACCTGGAGAGGCCAGTGTAAGTTTTGATTTATGCTTTTATTTTTGTTCTTTTTATGTAAATTACTATCGGGTTTCAGAACAAGACCTTTCAGAGAATGATTATTTTATTTTTTTTTTTCCACGTACACCCTTTTCACTGCTGCTAGCTTTTAGAATTCTGTGTGTTTCCTTTGTTAGTGGTAATCGTGTGTGTATGGGGCAGACTGGACCTATATTTAAATCTTTTAAGCTGTTCTTTTGAAAAAAAAAGTTACTAATGTATTTTTCAGATAGCAGTAGATGTGACTTTATTTACATGAGGGGGGGAAAAAAAGGCGGGGGGGGCATTCCTAGGGTTACTTTTCACTCACTGTTCCATCCAAACTACTCACAGAACTTGAATTCAGCTTTTTACTTCTGTAAACTTTATTCTAAATCAGGAGTCCTGATTGTCCTGATCCACTTAGTACCTTGAGACCCAAATTGACTGTGATACTGATGTTTTCTTTCAGGTTTCAGTGATCTAAGGAAGTTTTAACACTTTTCCAAAGTCCCTTGGGTCCCTCTGTATGGGTATTGTTTCTCTCTCCTCCCCTATTTCAATTTTTATGGTTAGCTTGTCTAGTTTCTTAATGAACTAATTCAAAAGAATCTTAAGTGCGTGGTGAATCCTTCTTGTTAGGGTCCAAAGATCTTTGAATATCCTGGGAGCTTTTGCTGCAATTCTATTAGCCAGCAATGATACATATCACATGTACTAGCTACTGGGACTTATGTCCTTTTGATGTGTTATCTCCTCATGCTTGTCAGACTGTTTATTGGCGCTTCTATTCTCTCTCCCCGTTTTTAGGGTGGGGGAAAATTGAAGATGACCCATGAGAAAACACTGTGTCCCAGCAGCCATTCCTATAATTGTGTCATCTCTTTAGGGATAGGTTATTCAGGCCTTCCTTGAGAATAAGGCTACAAGAAGGTGTTCTGAAATATTATGCTTGCATCTTCAGGTTTTCCAGCAGCAGAAAACACAGGAGGATGTGTGCCAGCTAAGTATTGGGATCATGCAGGTAGGTTGAGCACTTTTAAGTACGAAATTGTGAACACAAGTGATCAACAAAAATGTGTGCTTTCCACCCTGCCCACCTCCCAAAAGGTAGCTTAAGTTGATGACTGTGTTATTCCTCTGATACGCTCTGGAATACTGAGAAATGTTTGACTTTAAAAGTGTGTACAGCTTACTAGCTGAATCTGATAATATCAGATCCTCAGAGCATAAGTGACATATTCAAGTATTTTACTGATTGTGACTGTTCAAGATTTTACTGATGATTGAGATGCTTGCTGAGCTGATGTCATCTAACATCGATACACTGCAGTAAAAGGAGCAATGATGTTTTTCATCAGCTGAAGATCTAGCTTTTAATTTTTCTATCAGAAACCAATGTTCTTTGTAACAAAGTCCGATTTTTTTAAAAAATATATCTGAAATTAGATAATAGCATGCTTTAGGCTTTTGAACCATTTTTATTGTTCTCTTCAATAAGAAATCATGAGCCAAAGCAACAAATGGATTTTAGTGCTGCTTCCGCAATGTTTACTTGGGATCAACTGTTCAGATTGAATACTTCAAAACTATTAACAATGCCTTCTTTGCAAATCAGTAGATTATGACTGCATAATTTTAGCCATGCATGATGAGAATCACTTAGCAGGATTAAAAACTCCTGTGTTTTATTACAAGTAAACTGTGATGCATATAAAGTGGAAACTATGCATTCAAAAGATGTAACTGAAATGTTACTGTATTTATGTAAGTTTTAAGACAACGGAAGGTGATGATGATTGTTCTGCTTCTATTGACTGTAGTAAAAGTGAATTTAAGAAATTTTTTTTAGTTCTGGCAGAAAATGTAGATCTTCCTTTATTGTTTCCTAGGTCTTCATAGACTGTTTGGAACAACTGAGCACCAAACCTGATGGTGACATAGATACAGCACAGTAAGTAAAATAAATAGGACCTAGGTGTAATATTCTGAAATTGTGGGTACAAGTCTCAAATTTCAGTGGTGGTGTGGTTTTATCCCCTCTGGTATTTCATATTTCTTGTGAATACTTTTGCCTCTGGTTAGTGATGCTTTGAAATAAGAGCAGATACTTTTCATGCCAAACAATCGAGTAACATCATGTAATAAATATTGTACAAGATAATGAATATGGTATTACACCATTTTAATCAGTGACAGGAGTTGTGTGCTGTAGAAGCAGGTATGTTGTTTTTGACATGACCTTACATGGAATGAGTTGTTCTTGTCACTAAGTAACGTCTAGTTATGGAGAAACATCCCCTGCCTTTCTCTTCTTCCCTTCTATTTTGACTGGTTCTGTTGGTATTTCTGCTAAATTCTTGAAAGTTTGTTTGTTTTATAATTGCTTATGAGCTACTTACTTTAGAGATCAAAACAAGTTAGAATAGCCTGAGTTTCCAAGAGTACCAATCACTTATTTGTGAAAAGCCAGAGACCTGGCAAATAGTGGTACCTGCAATACGCCTTAGAAAAAGGCAAATTAACTGTGTTCCTAATGCTACTTTTTTTTGGCTGTTTGGATGACTGTTGGCTGGATAGATGTAAAAACAAAATGGAACCTGTGGCAAACCAGAGAAATTATAGAAAATAGAAATGCTTTAAGAAGGAAAGGTCCGTAGCTAGAATAGTACTGTCTCTCCACAAAGCTCCTGCAGGCTTTGTGGACATCTTAGAAAAACTGAGCAATGTGGGCTGCTTTATTATCTAGTGTGAGGGGGCTTGAAATAAGATTCTGGTCTTATGTTACAACTGTTCATTTGAATCCACCATGTATCAGATAATCAAAAGCACTATACTACTCACTTTTGAAACAATATTCCTAGTCTTTCAGTTGATGTTTCATCTCCAGATTTGTTTGGAAGCATTCATGAAGACTCAAGTCTTTCTTCAGTAAGTTTGGCTTCTGTTTCTAAAAGCTGATGTGAAACTTAGTATTTCCCAAAGTTACAGGAATGTGGTCTTTTTTTTTTTAGTGTTTCAGTTTTTTGTTTTCCTTTTTTAGAGAGAAATTCTGTATTCTAGAGGCACTTCCTAATATGTATATAAGTGTAAGAAAATACAAGGATATAAGGCTCTTTTTGTTTATGATATCTTAGCATACCATCTTAAGGTAACTAACGAAGACTATTTTGAAACCAGGTCCTTCTCAGAAACTAAAATGGCATCGTTGAAATCAGTGAAAATAGCACTGGTGTTAAGACTGACTTTTGATTTATCATCTTGTTTTAAATTATAACAACTAATCTGATTATTAGTTACTTTTTAAAACCCATGAATATGTAGATATTAAGTCATGTAGTTTTTCACCAAAAAAATTACTTTACTGAGAGTAAGTTTTGATTATTTGTTTGGCTTGTTTAGATTTGGGTTTGTTATTTAGGAAGTTGGAAAAAAAGTTTTTAATATACTTGACACTTTGGCTTTGGTTAATGTGGTTTCTTCTAGTCCGGTGGCTGATGAAAAAATATAGTTGTTCCCTGCAAGAAACCTAGTGAGAACCTCTTGTGAAGTTAATATTCCTTAGTACAGGTTTTAAATGTTGTCAGAAGTCATAGCTTACCCTCATTTACAAGAGCAATAAGCATTCCTGCTAGAATAAAGAATCACAGCTTTCCAAATCAGGCCAAGTTTTTGAATTGCAGACTATAACAATTAGTTCTTTATATCATTTTATTCTTGCACACATAGATTTTGATATTCATTGTTGATAAAGTAACTTTTGGGGGCTGTGACTTCCTCCCATATGTCATAGGTACAAATGTTTAAATTAGAAAAAGGAATCAACAGTTTTAGACAATGTTTGGTTTCCATAGTATCGTATTAATTTTTTTCTGTAAATCAACACTTTATCTTCTCTTTCCTGACTGAGTAATGAGAACAGAGAAAGTGAGTGACCAGAGCAAGATTTGTCACTGTATTTTTTAAATTCTCATTTTCTTTGAATACTCTGTATACCAACTGATTATAACTTAAAGTAGTAGGCAACTGCACATCTCAATACTAGTCATCATATTACTGGCATACAAAACCGTCAGGAGTTGTTCTGGGTCTGAAAGCCAACACCATTTTTAATCAGATCTGCACTATTATGATTATTTCACTGCCAAATAACTTTGTTTTCCAAGTATTTGCTGGTGTTGATTTTCAACTTCCATCTGAGGTAGAAAAATGTCTTCCCATTGGGAGAAGGAGAGGGGAAGAGGGAAGATCAAATCTATTTAATAGTAGTTCTGTCTTGTTTGGTTCTTTGTCTCTTTGGAAGCTACGCCTTTTTGCACCAAGGTCAGGGAAAGGCAATTCTGTTATCTCAACTTCAGAATGTATTTGACCTTGTAATTAAAAAAGTCATTGAAGAACAGAGATAAGTTATAACCACCTAGAATTTTTTTCAAATTAACTGCAGAAGTTATATTATGTACTCCTGAACCTTCTAGTATTTTAGAATGGGTGAGTGCATTCATTCAGTACCTGTTTTGCTTCCCATGTTTTAGCCAGCTTTGTGTGAAAGTGAAGATGATCTTCAGTTAATTTTATGATGGTCATAATTCTTAGCATATTTCTTGAAACAAACTAAAAGCCAGAAACAGCTTCCTGGAAAGCTGTCCAAACCCAATTTTTGTAAAGAAGTCTTAACCACGATTCTGTATTAGTCACAGCTATTCTAGTGAATGCTCCAGATCCTGTAAGAAAAAGCATACATGTTCAATCATCATACCTGATAGTCACTCAGTTCTTGGTGTTTTATTGACAAAAATATTTGTAAACTCCACTTTATTCATCAGCATATTTATCACACGCAGAGAGTCAATAAAATACTATACATTTACAGTATTGGTCATGCTTATATTTCTTTTTTCTAACTATTATACTCTTTCTTCTCAAAACAAATTTTTAGGAACAGAGGCTTTTAATTGCTCTCAGTAACTGCCGTTATCTGGAACGTCATACCTTCCTAAATATAGCTGAACATTTTGAGAAACATGGCTTTCAAGGTGTTGAAAAAATAACTCAAGTAAGTGAGAGCACTGGAATGAAGTATCATTGCTTGAAGGAAACAGTTTTTATTTGTTTTACTTTCTGTGGAAATTAAGTGCAAGTGTTCAAATGGCCAAAAGGACTCTAAGCATCAGCTGGATGCAACAACAACAATGATATGGTTGTATGTGTTCCTATAAGGCTTAAATAGCTGATACAGAAAATGTGATCTCTTATTCAGGACTTGTGTGTTCAGTGGCAAAGCTTATCAGATTTCATAGTAAAGCTGTTTAATGTCACTGTGTTTTCTTAATACAGAGAATAAAAGATCATTATCTCAGAAATATACTTGATAAATTATTTCATCTGGCAATCTGCGTTACTGATAGCTGTTGTTCATAAACTAGTTCAGGTTTTTTTTGTTGTGTGTTGTGTTTTTTTCAAAGAACGAAAATGTCAAAGTGGGCGGTAGTAGCTGTCTCATTTTCCTGCCTTTTTGTAAAGATTAATCATTTTTTATGAGAAATGTTGTGACTTAATCCTTAGGACCATAAAGCTAGTTTATTTCCAGAAACATTTGTTGGTTGGAAGTAAAATGTTATCTTTTCCAGTACAGAGTACAATATTTCATTTGAACTGATGTTTCTACTATGTAGTACATCCTTAGTACCATTCTGCCTGAATGTTGTTTGAATTTCTGTAGCTGAAGTAATTTTGAATAGCATTTAAATGGGGTTGATATGGTTTGTATAGTTAGTACAGTATGCGAAATTGCTCTGGATATTGCCGTTCTTTGCTACTGAGACAACTGAGAGTTCAGCTAGGTACAGTTAGCGTTGCCTATATAAGCAAATAGGACGTATGCTATGTATGTATTCAACACTGTCTCGTACAGCCACATCAAAGTATTGCCATTAAAAGTCTGGTAGGTTTATAAATGATGAAATTCAAATGTTGAAGTTGCAGATTAATTTCAAATCCATTAACCCTTTGAAAGTGCGGACTGGTGCAGCACTGCATATATAGGACACATCAATCAGTAATGCTAGGGAGGATTTGGATAATTAGATAGTTATCTTAAGAGGGCAGTTTTTGAACCCTTCACTAATTTTACGAGAGGCTAGAAGCTCACAGAAGTTTAGAGGGGTTGGTTGATTGTTTCAGTGTTTTGTTCTGTGTTTTTGAAAAATAGGATTTGTTTTTTATCTGAGAAGACTGAAACAAAACTAGACTGTTAAATTCTATTAGCTTCAAAAATTGAATTTTAAAGTAAATTTTGTAGTATGTTGGTAAAAACTATCTGTTGTTTGGGTTTTTTTTAAAGTTGCCTTTGTTAAAAGGGAAATCATTATTATCTAATATTCTGAAAATACAGAAATCATAAAATGGTAACCAAGAAAACTTCCTTACATTCTATATGGTTGTTACTTCCATTTTTCTTAGTGTGCCAAATACAAAGTTACATAAAATGGCCAAACTTTACACTCTGCTTTAGCACATGCCATCTTGGCACATACTTATGTAGAAATTAAATATAATTACTGGTGAATATCATAACTCTTAAGTGCTTTTCTGTGGAGGTTCTTAAATTCAACTTTTTGTCATCAGTTTAGTCAATTAGTAAGTGGAGGAAAAAAAATATGTATACCGTAACATTCATCCTGGCTTATTGATTAAGCTTCTGAATAAAATTGTTTCCACAGTTCTGATACTTAGATGAGGCAGAGGGATTACTAGGATGGAGGCTCAAAATGGCTTTAATACAAGAATTGAAAACTGTAGTTACAGGGAAGTTCACAGCAGAAAGATAACAATGAGAGAATTGTATATTTTTATGAGCATTTACCCTACTTGGGAGTCAGGAAAATGGGTGTACACAATGGAAGTTGTTGAGGACCTTTACTCTGCTTCAGCCCCCCATCCTGGGCTCAAAATAACATTCAGATGAATTGTTCTATGTTAATTATGCATTGAACTTGAAACAGGTTGAAAAGGACTCGCATGAAACAAAAAAAACCTCTACTGAATGTGCAGATGATCTTTTGTATTGAATGACTGCAGACGTGGAAGGTGGACTTACTTAATTATAAAACACTTAGTTAAGGACAAATGAAGCAGTTGGTTCACAGATTCTTTGAACGGGTGCATGCTTGCAGGGACTCCCCACTGGAACTTGTACTTTATTTTTCCCACTAGCTCAAACCTAAATAGGAATGGTCTAATGATAGTTATTCTCCCCAATCATAAGAAATTGAAGTGCAGAATGTCTTGAAACTCATTCCAAGTTTACATTTCTGTGATCCTGTGTAACGGGAAAAAGAGTGAGTTTTCAGTACATTTTTTTAGTGTGGTGGTGTTCTTCAAGTCTTGAGTGTCAACAGGCTGTCAGGTAGAAGGGAAAGAAGAAGAAAATGGCCTTGATGTTCTCCTGGGACCGAATTCTCAGTGCCTTATGAAAATCCTATCTTTGGGATATAGATCCTCTTGTGACAAATTAAAGGAGGTTCATCAGAGAGAAAAGCAGGAAAGTGGTGGTGTCTTGTTTCTGAGCACCAACTTCACCATCCCAGCTTTTCTGAATCCGGCAGCATCTTTGACCTCAGTAATACCTCTGTTTTCCCTTGCACTTATGATCTCATTCCTGAAGGCTTATCTGTCTGTCTTTTCCTGACTCAAATATTGCAGTTCCTTTTTCTCCTCACTTAACAATATAGGCATGCCAGAGGAGAACACAGTTTAGAGACATCCCTGCAGTGAATAAGCTTCATCCCTTATTCTGCAGCTTGCAGCATTAAATATTTAGGAAGGAATGATAAAGAGTTGGTATTCTTCTTTTCTTTCTTTATTCTGAATTCCTGGGTTGATCTAAAGCCCTGCCTTCTTCCTCACTTTTAAACACCTTTGCTTCTGGAGATTACCAGATATACAGACACGTATGTACACTTAGACATGTGTGTATATATGTATGTGTATATATATATTAAAAAAAACCCTACACGCACACACACATATATATGCTTTTTTCCCTAATGGTTGAGGAAAATTAGTACTAGTTTAAAAGCTTTACTTTGCTATTGCTTAAGCTCTTACTTATAAACATAAATACATTTAAGTAGAAGTCACATATTTTCAGCATTTTATTTGCATTTAGCATCCTTTACCATCCTAAGATACTGACTGTCTACTTTAACATTTTATGATACACATTGTGTTCCAGAATTGGTTTAGAATTCATAATTACAGGGGGTACCTATGTTTAATAAGGTCTCTCATAAAATCTAAAGTTGTTCAGATACTATAAACAAGCTTTGCATATCCCTTTAGCATTCAGTATGGTTGTGTGAATTACTAAAAATTGCACAGAGAGCTGCTAAAGAGAAAATTCTGCAGATGTTGGTGAGTTGCAGCTTATGTATCTGTTGTACAGATATGCTTTGAAGTAGAGTGGGGAAGTTCACATGTACAGGTTCAGAAGGCAGAGACTCCTAAATAAATCTGTGTATTTTTCAAATATAGAGCAGATAGTGAGAAATTGTAATATTACAATTGATAAATCTTAAGTATTAGATGAAAATATTCATGTTTCAGGACGGAAATTATTATGGGCATATTTTAAAACATTAACAAAATTCAGTTGTTTACTTGGTGCAAGATCAAGACCTCCTGACATGCAGGAAAAAAAAAATCCTGCCATTAGATAATTACAGAGTGATCTGCCTGCTTTGGCATTCCTTGGACTTCTCCCAAAAATGTCTGTTGCTGAGCACAATCAGGAAAAAAAAAAAAATTATACTGGGTAGGATGGACAGATAATATGGACGTTCCTAGGTTTTTATATATGCAATTATGAACTGAAATGTGTAAGTAATTGCTACTCTTTACCAAAAATTAAAGAAGACGTGAGGTAAATTTTTTGGGTATGTGATTTAATTCTTGTAATTAATGACTATTTATTATGTTCTTTCTCCCTTTTTTTGTTTTGTTTTTTAGGTTAGTATGGAATCCTTGAAAGAGCTGGATCAAAGACTGTTTGAAATGTACATTGAATTCAAGGCAGATCCGATCGTTGGGTCATTAGAACCTGGCATTTATGCAGGATATTTTGATTGGAAAGATTGTCTTGTTCCAGCAGGTAAATATCTGCTTATTAAACTCTGAAATTATTTTAACAGTGATTGATAGGAGCTAAAATATACTGTACAATTAAAAACTTTTTTCTCATCTGTGTTTTTAACTTTTGACAAGTTCTTATTATAAGTTCTTTCTCACAGACTTTACTTAATTCCTAAATCATTTTTCAAATACCCCCAAATGATTAAAGCAGCTTTTATCATTGATAATCTCTTTAATACTTGTTTTTTGTGATTATTTTGCTTCATTGCTTATATATAATAGAAAGAATTATGAAAGACATCTTTGCTATTTTCTTAGGAAATTCATTGAGATTCTCTGGGATTTTTTTTCCAAAGAATCTGGCTACTTTTGTAATAGATGTAATTACAGTTCTGAAAAGGTAAAATTATGAGAAAATACATACTATAACAGTAGTTCAGCAAAGAATGATAAACCATTGAAAAAGGGCAGGTATAAGGTATTTGGAATGACTGAGATGTTAGTCATTATTTAGGTGCTTTAAGAGCCTCTGTTTTAAGGAAGCATAATAAAAAAAAAGAGACTCATTTATAAGTAGTGAATACTGTGCACATCTTAACATTTAGGTTCTCTGAACATCTAATTTGTCATATCTAAAACTAATGCTTCTAAATCACTTATCACATGAATGCCTGGTTAATACCAAGTAGAAATTAGTTGCAGTAACATAGTACACAGTATTTTGAAGGTGATCTTGTATTAATTTTCAGTAAATCAATGATTGACATGACAATTTGTACTTTCTTGGTTTGATTGCTTCGTAGAGTTGTATACATCAAGCTTAGTAGAAATTTTGTGGTACTTCTAAAATTTGATAGGGAGGTACAAGAAGCACGCTTGTAATCTGTGAATCAAAGGCTGCAGTGCTCGCTCGCTGGGCCTGAAAAACACAAAGATTTTAGGGCTTATTACTTTAGAGAACAGTGTCTCTTCTATCTTTTGTTACTTCGTTTGTGCTCAGAATATATGCTCTGATACAGTTTATAGCGGAAATAACTTAGATTTTAATCTTGCACATTCAAATTTAAATCTGAATAATACATAACTTCTCATCATGTTTGAAGTATGTTTTTGTTTGGCATGTTTGCGTTCCCACCAGCTAACAAAGACAAAGAGAAAGAAGTTGTGTCAGCTTTTTATGTGCTTATTTCTTGATCCTAGTGCATTGGGATCTACTTACTAGACTCACATTGCCTGTAGGATTATTCTATAGTATTTTTTCATTTAAAGGGAATATTGAATTTCTGTTAGAGCTGTGCTTTAGTCCAATTTATTGTTGGTTTTATGTATTTTCTCTGCAACTTTTTGGCAAAAATCAAAGTGAAGATGGTGAATATTAGAGACTCCTCTTCAGGGTTACATATCATAGTGTTGGCCAAGAGGTGCCAATCCGAAGTAGTAAAAAAGTCGTTTGGGTTGGTTGGGAGTTTTTTTTGTTAATCCCCAAGCTAGACATGTTAAGAAGGAACATGTGGTCACCTCTTCCATGCTTCTCCACCTTGATGAACTATCTGTCTGATGGATAAATTCTGTCAAATGTACCCTCTTGACTACTGGTATAAAAGAGTAACTTTGAGTACCTTCAGTTTGTCTGCTTATAGCAATGGTTAGTTGACCCTGAAAATATTTGATGGTCTGAAGATAAAACTAGTAAGTGGCTGGGAAAGCCTGCCTCTTGGAGGAGGTAGATGAACTTCATTATTGAAAAAGGCTGGGGGGGAGAGGGGGGGGGACGGGACAAAACACCTCTTCATGGGGCATATGATAATCTGACTTTTTCCAGTATTCAATTAAAAAAAAAAAAATCACCCCGCAAGCATATAATTGATTTTTTCTAATAAACTAGTATTTACAAACAACAATAAATTGTACAAGATTATAGTTGAGAAAATATACCCTTGTGTAATCCCAAAGATGCAGTTAGTACTGCAGTAGACATACTATCTTTTTATTTTCCTCGTCGGAAACAAACAAAGCTCTATTTTGTGGTTCATCTCCACGTCCAGCATGAAAAATATCTACTTTATTAAACTAAAATAGCATACAGATGACTGACTGGGAGTGGGTCACTGAGTCAAACACAGTTCACACAAGGATTTGTTAAAGATCGACACATTGATTTGTTGAGGGGAAAAAAGTAATTTGTATAGTAGAAAATATTATCTGTTCTTCAGTAATCTTTATGACTGGAAAATCTAAAGATTTGATTTGAGTCATTTGTCTGGTTTAGATCTTGACTTTTGTAGCCTTAATTTTAAAAAGAAAAAAAGTTAATGGACTTGGCAAGGCAAAACATTGAGGCCTCAGTTGTGGTACTATCAGTGATGTGTAGTGTTGCATAACGACAGTTACTTTGATGTTCTTTAGTGGATACGGCTAGGCCTGATCGCCAAGACATAATAGTCTGGCCTGAAGTAATTTTACATGGTGTTTCTGCATTAGCTTTCAAATAGTACTAGTGATAGTAAAAAGGCAAATTTTGGAAAGAAGAGTTCTTTTTTTTGAAAGGAGAGAAGAGAGCAAAGACATCAATTTGCCCATATTTAAAAGATAAGGTAAAAGGCAAATAAATTCCCTGATGCAGTCTGAAACTTTCAAGCATTCCATCTGGCAATTGAAAATTTGACTGGTGTGGGGGCATGTTGATGTCGCAGATATAGCTTTTGCAAAGGACATTTTGGAAAAATGTGAGTATGAAAATACTCGGGAATTGGTTAGGAATAACACTAAGAATTTTCTCATGATGAACTTCCCGTGTTGCTAGTCCTGCCCAGAGCTTCAAGGCTGCAACTGGTTTTGAACAATCGTACCAGTCAAGCACTAGCGAGTCCTCCTTTCTCGATGCTCCCCCTGCTGTTACCAAGCAGAATGCAGAAGCTGAAAGCCTGAGTAAAATAGAACACCTGATCTGGACCCTCAGGGAGGTAATGCTTTTGGGTAGGTGGAATTGTTCATGGGGAGGATACCAATGCTAGTAGAAAATAAGGTAACTGCAAGGGAGGGAGCAGAGTGGAACAAAAAGCTTGTGATGAAGACTGGTATCAAGCTAGGAGGGAAAGTGGAACAAAGGGGGAAACCAGGACTGGATGAGAAAGGTAGAAACATAAATTAGGGTAGAATTTAGAAATAGAATTAACACAGAAATGGATTGAAGGGACTTACACAAACAAGAGACAGACTTGAAGTGCAAATAAAAGGACAGAGAGGTCTGATACTCACTAGACCAGTGAGCTTATCAGAAGCTGCAGTGTCATTGAAGAAATCCACTCAATTGTGCACTTTTGTCCTGTAGGGATGACAACCTATTAATGTCACTGATCACTTTCTTTGTATAGCTGGCAGAAGTTATGTATATATTACTATACACTTATAGTACAGTACAGGCAATGCTACATGCTATATTTAGGCAGCACCACTGAGAAACACAATGGCCTAAATGTTTTGCCTTGCTGATGCCATCAACGTTGTTTCTTTTTTAGAATCAAGGCTACAAAAATCAAGGTCTACAACATCAGCCAAATGACTCAAATCCCTATAAATCTACCATACAGAAGTTACATATATCTATTGCTAATTCTGTGATTGAGCCATATAGACCAATGCAGTAGGAGAATTTTCTGGTTTCCATTCTAGGTTTTTTTGTTTGCTTTCTTTTCTGTGTCAGTAAAAATTATGTACAGAAAAAAAACACACAAAGACAATCGAGTATAATGCAATGTTTAAATAATAACATTTTTTCCCACGTGGGTAGACTTGACTCGCTTCATGAAATGGAGGCTGTTTTGGAGATAAAACTGGGTTTTTTATTAAGTGGACCTGTTAGAAGCAAAAATCTATCCTCAGCTGTTAACAGAGTTTGAGAAGGGAGTGAAGCATCATCTGGGAGGGGAAGAAAAGTGGAGGCAGGATTCTGTCCCTGCTTCCACAGGGTTTTCTATGTCAAGTTAATAACTCACGCATTTTAGTCTTTATCTTTAAAATGCCTTCTTTGACTCCTGTCAATTTGAACATTCATGCTTAATTTGACTACCTAAAGTCTTGTAATGTATAGAATATTCAGAAAAATCTTATCCAAAAACCTTGATAATCTGTTTACCATTGGCAACTTTGCAGTCATCTGTCTGTAAGTACTGGGGACAGTACTTCCTTGTATCATATAATTCACGGGGAAATAGAAGAGAAAATAGAAGAATGAGGAGAACTGTAATAAATGAACAGTTCTGAAGAAGAAATTAGAATTAAATTAAGAAGCTTGCCTTTTGAGCAAGCTTTGAAAAATACATAATATTAAAGTTTTGTACCACGTTTCTGTCAGTGGGGAAAAAGCATATGCCTTGTTTACATAGGTAATTGTCCTGCAATTATCAGATATTTACTTATACATATGGTTTTTGTTAAAATTTTAAATATAAGGAGGGGCAAATTGTTTGCATGGGGCAATTTTTAATTTAGTCTGTGTACTAAAACTTTTATTGTTTAGTTTTTCAACATACATGCTCTTTTCAATATGAAAGTTCTGAATGTCAGAAAGAACTTGTACACAGTGTAATTATACATTTGCCCCTTTATTTTGATCTAAGGTGTGACTGCTGGTGTTAGAAGGCAGTATTATTAACTTAATTACATTTATTGTTAATAAATAGCTTTCATTTAAATTTTCATTTTAATTTCAATGTTGACTTCTGAGTCTTTACAACAAAAACTAATTTTAACATGCAGAAACAATGCAATCTAGTTTAGTTCTTTTTTCTTGTTTGAAACATTGTTCTAATTTAATCTACGGTATTAACAGAATTAAAAGAGATGAAAGAAATAATGGGAAACATAATGTTAATCAGTTGCCGAATATGTTTTTAGGTTATTTTTTTGTATATACTGGTCAATCTGCTAGTTCAGCATACAAGGTTTGTTCGTTTGTGTTCATTCTTCTTTTTCAGTAGTAGGTTGTGTTTTGTTGGGTTTTTTAAAATAGAATTTAAACACATATATTTTGTCTTAGTCACCGAACAAAATTAGGCTCTGTGATCTCTTCTGGATTCTAAGCCTATAGTCTTTTGGAGGGTGAATAAGGTGGTTGTGTTACTCTGAATTTGGATAGAAAAAGATTTCTTTGTACTGAAATTTGTGTAGTACAAGCAAAAATAGTTGTATGTGGGCATTCAGTCTTTTAGATTATTAATTTGAGCTTTTGCATGCAAATGTGAGATTATTTTTAATAATGTGGCAGGTTTCATTATATTTTGTTTACATATACAACTACTATATAAATTTGAGACTATGGTAAGTGTGGATTTGTTTACCACACAAAAAGGGGGGTGTTCATTTATTTTTCTGAGGAATTCAGATATGGTGATGTCTCTTCATAAATTATTTTTGAAATGCTGGCTGCTGTGCAGTCTAGCCAACGTTCACTGAAAGTTTACAGTGTACAGAGTTGCAGACACTAGTCTAACAATCTTTTTGAAATATATGCCTTCTGTGTTTCACTAGTGGTGTCAGATATGGGGTGGGTTGGGTTTTTTTGTAGCATTTAAAATTTCACATTGCATTGAAAGTTTCAGGCGATTTCGCACTTTCAGCTGAAAGTTGATTGTTTGTGTTTTTTAGATACTCATTCTGTACTTGGCATAAATTGAATATAGTAGAGTTAAATCTGAACTTCTCATTTGGCATGTTAAGGGAGCGTTGTTTGAAACGTTTCAAATATATCAAATGCCACTGTTACAGTGAAAGATTAAGTGCGTCAGATCTGCTAAATCAGATTTGATATACTTGTCATGTCTCTTATCTGTTATTTGTCTAACTTAAAAATATAATGAAAAAATTCTAATGGCAATAGCCTGATGAAAAGGTACTCAACAGTTAAAAATGAAATATCAAAAGGCATATTTAATTTGTAGTTACACAGCGACATACTTGTCAACCCTAACTTTTCTTCTTTTGTTTAATTTGGGGCACCAGCACCCTGCTTACATGAAAGATGACAAGTGCATTTACATCTTAAAAACATTTGGATATAGTAGAAAATTTTTTTTTTAAGAAATAGGCAATTACTTTTTTGACTGAAATGTGCAAAATAGCTTGGTTTGAAATCTCTGTAACCCTTTAGATTTCTTCTAACACTTCAAATGGATGGCTTCAGAGTTATCTTACTAGATGTAGATGAGTTTGAACTCCAACAGATCTCAAACTATTGATGTCCTGTGTTTAGGAATTGTCTGCCTTTTTATGCTTTAATAAGGCCAAATTCTGCTATTTAGATGCAGGGATATAACGTGCCAGTTAGTCTTTGTATGTGAACAGGAAGAAACAGTGATGCTTTTGCAGTTCTATTGCATATAAGAAATAAATGCCATAATATTAAGAAGAAAAAAAAAGTGTTCTGCATTGGCAAATAAAGTTGCTAAAGGACTTGTCAGTTGTGCTGCTTTTGTTTCAAAATGCCAGGTTTTTTCAACTGTTTGTGACACAGTCACAGATATATTCTACTAGCTAGTTATTTTCATCTAGCTACTGGAGTAGAAGTAGAGGGTACAGGCTGAAGCCTTACATGTCTTACAGCCTGTGCATTCTTGCATTGTTGTATGCCATTGTATTTCATTTTCTTGCAGTGTTTCTCAGGTTGCAGTTTAGAGTGCACAGGGGGTTCAGCGTTGGTGAGAGTGCCAACATTAGCTACTGAAAACAGGACTCACCTTTAACTGCTAGGAACTGCAGCAACAAAGTGAGCTTTTTTTTTTTGCTTTTTGCTTTTTTTTTCCTCTCCCCACCTCCCCCTGCCCCGAGCAGGTAAGTGTAAAGTATAGCTGGGTCTCTTTTCTACATCCTGGTAGCACTGAGCTGCAGCAAGCTCAGCTGGGACATGTAAAGAAAAAAAAAAAAAAAAAAGAGAAGACCACATAAACACAATGCTGCACAAAAGGGAATCAGCACTTGAAGAAACAGCTGTGTATCTGTGCTGGTGTGTTGTGCTTTTGTGGAGAAACTTTTTGGACCAGAGTGTTCTTATACACAGTACTCTTTAAGTACTCCAGTTAAAAAACACTATTTTTCATTCAAACTAGCTGCATTTGCAAGATACATTAGTAAATGATATTTTGTCATTATAGTAGGGAAATATTAACTATGTTCTGTATCAAAAAAACCCCAAATTTTTATTAGGAGGAGTTGACTTCAACGTCCTTAAATGACCTGTTCAACCAGCAAGTGTAACAATCCATGTGTTGCATGACTGCAGTTCTTGCATTTGGTTTACTGCTCTTCGCAGAGTAGAATCATGTACTAAAATTTTGAAGTCAGGGTTATCATATTGTAGCCTGTCAATTAATTTTGTAAAAAAAAAAATTAATTTGCTGCTTGAAATATAAGCACAAATTTCACTGCATGTTTCAAAATACCTTCATTTGTGTAACTTCATTTTAACCTCAGATTTTTCTTCAATTTCACTTTCAGGCATTCAGGTTTCATTACATTTCTCACTTCTGACAACAGTGAGATTTCTTTAACATATTACATTGGTGTCTGAATAAATATTAAGGATCATTCTAGCTGGTGAAATGGAATGGACATGATACCCTCTCTGTCCTTGGAAACAGTTACAAAAGATGAGAACAGGAGAAGGAACTGTTTCTCCAGTTTCCTGTAGTATCTGTTGACAGGTTATCTTTAATTTCTGACTATTATGGAAATCCCAGTAGAAACTGTCCTGGAGAGACATTGCATTTTGCAGTCCCTATATGCCACATATTGAGCTGCACTTGCATGTAGACTTTATTAGGTATCTTCCTGTGCTTCCACACACTTCCTGTATGTAGGATTTTCTGTTGCTAATTTTGAATCGAGGTTCTTGTTGGCTGGTCTCAGCAGACTCTAGACTTCAGATGTGCAAGCATGCAGTTGTAGTTCATCTGCAACTTAACTATTTTATTTCTTATTCTTCCTTTTGCTTTGCACGTGTCTGCCTTCACTCACACTTTCTGCTTTATAGTGTTTTCTGCTATTAAGCTTACCAGAAGTTGTGTGCTAGACTGTCATCCATTTCTCTCCTAGGTTCTCTTTGGCTTTACCTGTCAAACCCCCTCCTGCGGGCATGTCCATGTATGCTTTGCTAATAAGCTCCAAAAACATTTTGTCTTCAGTATTTTTCATTAAAAGTTGGAATACCTGCATTCTTCTCAAACCTGCAAAATTTAGTCAGCAAATTTGTAAATTACCTATTTAAAGCAGGGTGTATTTTAAAAATGGAAATAATATGATAGGGGAGAAAAAATATTTATGTGAAAATTCTGAAGACCTAAGACAGGCTTCATCTGTATTGCTTCAGGGGTGGGAAAAGCATGAGCACAAAAGCCTTGTATCTCTAAAAAGAAGTCTTGCTGTGATTCCTGGTCTTATTGTAGCTTGAGAATTGTCTGTTCACGTACCCTTTCTAACTGATGGTATTAGAAGTCACTCTAACACCTAAATGAGATGATAGTTATTGCAACTCCAGAGGATTTACTTATCAGCAACTCAGAAGTCTCTTTTGTTGTCTGTCCAGTTGTAGGAAGTTGTACCATACTTGTCTCCAGTTTGGCATTTCAAAGGCCAGTTCGATCTTTACCTGGGAAACTTATCAGTTCAGCATTTTCTAGTTCATGCAGTGTTAGTTTGCAGTCCATCTCTGGGTGGACATCTGTTAATGTCAACAACCTTTTTTTTGTTACAAGGGAGCCTAAATATTTTTTTTAGAGCCTCAAGCATGCTCTTTGAGAAACAGTTAACCTCTTTTAATATTATTTAGTATTTTTGTGACGTGTCTTTGATAATAGCATCTGATCTCTGCATTGCTCAAAGCAGATTAATTGGGGATTGGAATCAATGATAGTGCATAGAAGAGAAAGGGCAAGCATCGCTTTTCCCTCTTCTGGCACCCCTTATTACATGCATGAATGAGGGGACATCCACACAAGTTTTGTACTGCCCCAACCCTTCAATAAAATGTAAGTAGTAATAAATCATGTCATCAGCAGACCAATACTCAGTGGTCTAACTTGTTGGCATAGTGAATGCTTTCATGTTTACTTTGCATGTGATAGGCACAAATGTCATCTTAATGTTTACTGTTTGGTTTACTGATTACTTTGGGTGCCCCTGTGTTACTGGAATGAGACAGGAAACAATTTTGGAGGACTGACAGGTTGGGTTTGCAGGTTGGGTAAGTGAATAGGAATAGATGGATGGAAGGGTGGGAGAGGAAGAACTCAGTGATGCTTCAGATAGGTTTGGGAGCCAGAACTGAAGACCAGGGAGGTGAGGGAGGTATGATTAAGGTCATAGTATAAAAATCAAAAATTTTATAACTCCAAGTCAATAGTCACTATTGCTATTATTTGGTTTTATTTGATTACTTGTTTGATTACAAGCCAAAAAAAACCCTAAAACCTTGTTTGTGAATGATGTGTTTGAGTGGGCTCAGTGTTAGATTGCTCCTTTATTACCCTTAGAAATTAGATTTTTATTATCTTGGTAATGCTCAGGGTAGTTTCTGCGGCAATCTTTAACAAACCAAGGTGTAATGAAACAAGTGGAGTCGGGAAAGAAAGTCACACGAAAAGTAAAATTACCTGTAGTCCCAAACTGTGGTATCGGGTCTGTCCCACACTCCCTAGTTAGGTTTTTTAGCTTGTGCTTAGTCTCTTCCTAAAAAGATTTGTTTCCACAGGTGTGCTCACTGTAGATGCTTCGTTATTTCTCACTGACTATCTAGTTGGGTAGTGTTTGCTGCTAAAATATCTTGGGACTGCTCTCTTGTACCCAGATCTGTTTTGAAGTCCCTTTGGCAGTCTCTAGCCAGATTCCAAAGGCATTGCTGCTTGCACTGCAGTTGCATGGCAGTCAATTAGTGTGTGGGTCTTGGCCTTCTGTATTGACGGAACTAATTTTTTACTATACAGCATTTGTCTGCTGAGAGATTAAATGCATTTGCAGGATTATCTTTTTTTATTATTTTGTATTTAAATGTATTTGCTCTCTTGGAACAGTTGTGTTTTTCATACTGTATTGGCTAATGCATACAATTACGTTTCCTGTTTTGAGGTTGTCAGTGCTGCAAACAAGATCCTGTGGAAATCAAGGCATCCATTTTAAAAGTTGGGTTCAAGGCAAACCACTACTGTGTAGAAACTGTGGAACTGTAAACAGGGGAAGAGTTTCTTAGATCATACTGAGGTCATAGTCACAGTTTCAGAAGACACTGTGCATGGGAGCACTGTGAGGTCAAGAAGCATTTAGAGATCGTGATTAATATTTGGGAAACTTTAGTGTGTTGTTACCTACTCGTAGGTGACTGTGGCTGTCATGTAAGGCTAATGGTTAACCTGTAGGAGAGGTTTGTCTGCTGCTGTTTGTAGCTAAGTCATAGTCCTCTAGCTCAAATTATGAAGGATGAGAGCTTTGTGTGTGATATTTAAATGGGAAGTCCCAAGTTAAAACTTTGCTCTTGGTCTAAGTAAACTCAGCTGTGTCAAAATTGCCAGACTTGTCTGTGCAGGGAGCTGCTTATGTGGTTCCTATAATTCACACCGTTGTGCTAAGAGAATTGTTTTGTCTTGTTGACCTTTAGCATGTCGGTACTAGTTAGAAACAATCCGTAACGGTGTGTGTTCTTCCCTGATAAAGGTGTTTAGTGTCTTGTGAGGATTCTTCAAGAGCTACACAACATATAGTGTTACAGTACCCCCTGTACCACCTGTGTAGATGCAAAGAACCATCTTAAAATACCTGGGGTTTGCCCCAGACAACTCGGCAGGGGAGGTCCAAAAGCCTTGATGCCCTTACTAAATAAACCCATTGGTCAGTTCACATTCTTGGTTATGGTTTGAAATATTACATAAGGGGTTTATGGTCAAGCATAAAACAATACTGAATTCAAGATGAAAGAGGAGTGATAAAAATGATTATTTTCTAATCCCTGAATGTGTGCGGTAGTTAAAGATGCTGTAGTTATTGACATTTTAAAAACACTGATGAAAATACAATCTCCAAGATGTACCTTGCCACTGGACAGCAAGACTAGCAGAGTCGGAAAATAGCTGTCTGCTCGGTGCTTCAGTAACACTTTCTGCCCTGGGGTGCGTATGTGTTTTTAAGTTGAAAACTGTAGTGTAACAAACAGTCCTAGCTTTCTATACAAAATTTCTATACAAAATTCAGCCTGGAGCGTCTCTTCTCTGTAGCCAAGTTATCGAGCCCTTGAACTCTTACTTTTTAAGTGGGAAAATATGATAGACTTCTAACAGTACAGCAGATCCATTGTAATAAAAAGCATTTCATTAGCTTAAAATTTCTTTACATGACAAATAGCAATTTAAATTTAATGAAACACTTAAACTTTATTGATGTGTGGATGAAATTATAGTGTTGGACTTGTTAAGCGGTTGAAGTAATTCAAAATTATTAAAAGCTTTTACTTTGAACTGTGAAAAATCTTAAGCTTTCCAGTTATTGTGGGTCACTCCTGAGTCCAGATAGCTTCCAAATGTTAATTTTGGTCTTGAACAATTTTTAAGGATCTATTGTTCAGGTCATGCAAAGACATTCTTCATTTCAAATTCATGCCCTTTTCAAAATGCTGTAGGGATTCAGTGAGTCTTGGAAGTGAAAAACTATGAAATAGTAACACTGGAAGCCAGTGCAAGTTCTTACCTTCACTGTAATAAATAGGATAAATATGCGGTCTCGCTGAATACTGTATATGCCTTCCAACAATTTTAATCTCATTTTCTCCTAGCAGAGTAAAGGACGGTAGGGGTTTGCGGGTTTTTTTTTTTTGGTTGGTTGTTGGGGTTTTTTGGTTGTTTTGTTTTGTCATGTGGTTTTGTTTTTTGGGTTTTTGTTTTTTTGTTTGTTTTTTTTTTTTTACGGCAGTAACATCTTGAAAAGCTGCTGTGGTCTGGTTCCAACTCACTGCTTATTTAAACAGACAGATAAATAAAATTCTACATGAAATCAGTTTATGGCATTTTTTGCCATAAATTTAAGGTATACTTTTGTGAGTAATTATTACTGATTTGCTGATCTACATGCATTTGACTGCAGTACATGGTGCGGTTTTAAATATGTATATTGGTAGAAGTAAGGACTGGCTGAAAGTCAAAATGGTGGTGACTACTTCAAGGTCATCGCAAGTTACCAAGTCTGTAGGGAAAAAAAAAAAAGGCAAACTAGATTTTACCATAGAACTCAAATTTAAGAATTTGGTAAAATGAGCAGAGCACTACCTCCTACTACATCTTCCAAAGAATCCACTGCATCTGTAACCAAGGTCCCTTTCTTCAGTCAGATCTTTCCATGACTCAATACTTCCACCGTGCCTACAAAATACTGCTACCTATTAGTGTTTGCTTGTAAGCTAATACTCTGGCTTTGATTTGGTTGCCAATTTGCCAAATTCAGTTACTAAGGAGAAATAAAAATTCTGTGTATCCACGAACAGTAAATAAAGCAATTTGGAAGAAAGTATGTAAAAATATTAACAGCCAGTCCTGTGGTTTCTTTCAGTGTGGTAACTGACTGCTTGCATTTTTTGAGTTAAAAACATTCACAGACCTTTGCAGAATCAGGTTCCAAAAGTATTGGGTTTTTTATATTATAACTGTGATGCCTGCTTGTTACCATTGTACTTCTGATATAATTCAATAGAAGTAGCAACTTAAAAAAAAAATCATTAATTGCACTAACAAAACTATACCGTAAAAGACAGGAAAATTGTGTGTCTTATTGCTGCTAGTAAGTTTTTTGCTCAAAGCACCACTTTGAAAGTTCCTTACTTAAAATAACCCTCTCTTTTAAGAAGTTCATACTCTACTTCCTTTTGCCATGTTTGCATTTTCCTTTTACTTACCAAGGTATATCTGTCTTAAGTCACTGTAATAAATGTGGGACATGTTTCACTGGTGACTAAGTTGTTTTTCTGTAGTTTGAAGGTTAGACAGATGCAGGACACGACTGGACACTAGTGTCTATATTGTCTCAACTACATTCTTTGTGAAATCGGTCTCTTTTGGATCGCTTGGCTTCAGTTTTCTCGTTTCTTGTAATAATAATATTTGAGTGACAACCAAAGTAAATTCATAAACATAGTATATCTCTAAGCCCATTCTTCATTTATGAAATTGCTGTCATTTTGCATATGACAGGCTATTATTACAGTACCAGTGACTTCAGGAATTATGAGAAGAACACACAGTTTCCCAAGTGAGTCTGTGTTTTGAAAGGTTTTAATAATTTTAGGTTTTATAAAATCATGAAAGGACACCTTCAGGGTGCCTTAAAAATGATGTGTTTGAAAGAAATAAATTCATATTCTTGCAGACTATGCTTGGTTTGTGTTAATGAAAGGAAATACTGCTTGAGATTTTTGGATTCAACTGTTCTCAGTTTTGATAGAGATGTTGATTTTTAGTATACCTTACAATTAAAGAAGTGACTTGCTTTTCCCACTGAATTGGTCATTCTGTATCTTTATGGTGCATATAGCTACCTTCTTTTATCTCTCAAATACATCTTTTTAAATTGACGCTTGTTGCCATTATGTAAATCATCTTGTATTAGGATATCTGGGGGCAGTGTGAAGGGGTTAGTCTGTGTTGCTGACTTCGGCCCGCACGGACACAACTGGCTGTGTGACTGAGCACTAACCTGCACATCCGTAAGGGGAGAGATGTGTCTGGGATTGGCAAGGACCACCAAATATGCTGAGTTATCACACGCTTTTGGAAGCCTATGTCAAAATTGTGAAGTGAAGAGGTACAATTGGTTTCTTTTTTCCTAAGTGGCTCACTTGTGAAGAATTTGGACAATGCTTTAGGTAAATGACAAACAGGGTACAGTACTGGAGATTATATAAGCACTAGGCTTCAGAAGAACGTAGGTACTAGTTTTATAAGATTATGACACTCTAGTATGTCTACCAACCACCAGCTGCTTTGTTCCACCGTTTCTCTATTTTTCTGGAAAAAAAACAAACAAACAACAACAAAAAAACCCAAACAAACCAAACAAAAAAACTAAAGAGAGCTTTTTAAGCAGCAGAGCAGTTTCTTGGTCAGTGTGCTCTAGTTTTATTTCATGAGAAAACTGTTGATGCAGATGGCTTTTTTGAAAATATGTCCAATACATATCAAATATATATATAAGCAGTCCATGCCCTCTTATGTGCAATATTGTGTCTTGCCTCAGTGTTTCTCTTGCTTACAGACATTGGATACTCAAGAACGTTCTGCAGCCAGAAAACAGCCATTAGGTTCCTGCTCTGCCATATTTCCTGGATATACACATAAGGATCTCAATCCTGCCTTACAAACTGCTAAAATTGGTTGGAACCTTGTCATACCAGGGATGTGTGCCCTGCTTATTTTTCAACACCTTATATAATGGTTATTAAAACTCTCTGCTTTACCAAAAGAAAATCCTTCAGAATTAAAATTGTTCTTATAGTGGAAATCTAGTGATAATAGAACTTATATACATAATGCTATGACTATATATGCTGAAAATTATAGGGGAGCGGAGATGGAACTTTTTAAATTTTCCTTGGGGAGAATGAAGCAGTATTTGCTTAGGAAGCCATCCTACAGCATCTAATGGATTGCTGATAGAAAAAGTTCAGGTAATACTGAGGCATCCTTAGATGTATTCATTTCATGTCAAGAAGGAGGGTTTGTTATATCTAAGAATCTCACACATAAATTTCATTCTTCAGAACCTGTTTTTCCCACTCAGGAAGAACAATGGTTTTGTTTTGGATAGTATATATTATGTTGTAGTTGGGTGAAATGTCTTTTCTCGTAGTGCAGGTTTTTTTCATCTACCTCAAACCAGCTACTTTAAATATTTGATAGGTGTGATTATTTGATACTGTTGGGTTTCCCCTTAGGTCAAACATATATAGCCTGTTAAATTCAACCAAAAAAAAAAAGACTGAACAGCCCCAACACTATTAATGCTGAAGTAGAAACGGTAAGATTTTTTTTTTAAGTGCTGCTAAATCTGTAGGGCAGCACAGTGTTGGCTGTGAAGGGTTTGTATTCTTATTCTGTCTCAAGGTTGCATTTATAAGTTACAGCCACATGTTGATGGGGCAACTGTGCATGTAGAGCACCATTTAATGGCTAGAACAGTGCCAGACAATGTTGTTAATACTTACAACAACAAAAAGACAAGTTTCTATGGGTCTTATATCTCAAGTACTGGGCTCAGCTACGAGTCATTGATGCATTTGTTTACAAGTGGCAGTTTGGGTGAGCTGATGCTGGTGTATGCTTAGATAAGAGGTATGGATGGCTATAAGCTCCGAAGTAGGTATTTTTTTTACATTAGTGCATGGGCTTTTTGTTTGGTTTAGAGGGGTTTGATTTTTTTTTTTGCCATTTACATTTCTTGTTACCAGATTAACGGGTTGAAGTTTGGCTTATTCTGCAATAATTCAAGTAATTTGAGAGAGTAATTATGGTTCTATTCTTAGACTTGCAGCATCCTTTGCTCATGACCTTTAGATCTGGGTTTGTAAAAGGCCATTTACTCTTTATTACTGTGTTTGATGGAAGAAACGTAAGTAAATCCACCTCTTCACAAAACTCTCCTGAGAAAATGCATACCAAATTGGCCTTCAGCTACCTGCACATCTTTTAAGTATTAGATGCTGGCAAACATCTCTTCTTCCCAAGTGAAGCGCTATTGGGCTTCACATTTCATGTTGTAGTCTTTGGCCTTTACAGGTCTTGCTCCTTATCTTCTTAATGAGAAAGCAGACTATATTGTGTCCCAAGAAGCAGTGGATTTTAATGTATGTGGTAAGGATCAAAAAGCAGCAAGTATTTCGATTGCAGACTTCATCATGTATCCCTCAGATCCTTCTGGCAGTTTGGATGGAGTAGCAGAAAGTTCAGAACAGCCTTAGCAGCTTCTTTTTTAAAGACATCTTAGTTTGGACTACGCACAAGGGCACAGAAGCAGTATTATTCTCTTGGCGTTCTCCTCTTGTAGACTGAAGTTCATGCATAGGCGAAGGTATTAATCATAGTATTGGCAGTCTTTAGAGCTCTTGCTACTCCAAGCCAGCGGAAACACAGAAACTTTCAGGTTCTTTGAACATGGTGACATAATTTCTATTGCTTGAATTAAAATAGTTCAAAAACTACAAGTAATGTAAGTCTTGAAAGCCTTCAAGTTTAACGTTTTTGGAAAGCAGTTTTGTGCTACTTGTGTCAAGTCCTTCAAGTGACATTCATTGTGTTACATCAACACAGTGTCATGGCTGAAAATAAGAGCAAGGCAACTAATTCAAAGATGTAGCGCTCTGGCCTTCAGATCTGAAAATACTTAGCTAGGTTCTGACTCCCAGCAATAAAGGCTCTGTCCTCCCTTGCTTCAAAACTGTGCTTTGTAAAAGCAGTTCCCCACATAGATTACCAGTAAGTTCTTCATTAAATTTCAATTATCAAGCTATTTTTTCCATCACTATTAGTTCTTACGACTTTTTCTCTGATTCCTAAGGTTCTGTATATTTATAATTACCATGTGCTATGCAGAGAAGAATTTCAAGGAAACATTAATCAGATTCACAGTTCTATTAGTTTGGAGCTAGTAAGAACAATAGATTTATCAAAACATTTTCAGTTTTACCAAGAAAGAGCTGCTAATGAGCTATTTATAGCACGCTTGTATCTATTTTTGTCAGTAGTCTAAGGACTGACTTAGGACAAATGGGTTAAAAAACAGGAAATGTGGTTAAATAAGTGGGTAATCTCTCCAGAGAGTTTCCAGTTTGCCTACACGTTCACATTTTCTTCTGAATGTAGTCTCAAAACAACACTAACTACAGTACCTTGAAATCCATCTCTGTTTAAAGGAGGGAATGTTTCCAGCAATAGCAGGAAGTGGCCTAGTGAAAAATTTTACATTCTTGGTTAAATTCAAATGAGGTTCTGGAGTCACTGTCTGTAAGTGTGGTTTTCTGCTTTAATAACATCGGTGTATCATATGAATCCATAAAAGTCTGTGAATGCTGTAATTGTATCTTTGGTTCTAGACTGGTTTTAGGTAATTACTTTCTTCCCACTTTACCCTTTCTTTTACATGGGGCTGTATTTATTTGTTAATGTACTATGCACATATTTTTAAAAATATATATGTAATCATGTTTTGAGATAGTAAAAGTAGTGTTAATAATCAGACTGCATAAATCTTACTGTGAAGTAAGGAATTTACTGAACATGATGATGGCCATTTAATTGTCCAAGAGGTGGTGTCCATATTTCTTTGGGCAAAGCAGAAGCAATAACTAAATGAAAGCCATTCTTTGCACTGCTTGTTATTTGTTTTTTGACAGCACTAATTATTAGCTCTTTTAAAATCAACTTGAAAATGATTTGTGCATCAAAACAAGGAGGGACTATAATAAATAAAGCAGCTTAAGTGGTTGTAGAGGTTATGACCTGGTGGAGCTCTGTTTTTAGAGCTACTGCCAGATATAAGTGTTTCTAATTACTAAAAATGTATTTGCTATCATGCTTTGTTGTTTGCCCTGGATAAAAACAATTTTAAAAAACTGTTTGTAGAATGCTAAGAGTAGAAGAAACAGGCTTGTCTAGCTACCTTAATTTAGAAAACAGGCCACTGGTAGTACTGGTATTTGAAGCTGATTTCCTCTCAACCATCTTTGAAGGGAGAAACCTGTGTGCTGTTGTAAAGAGTAGAGGTGAGCTGCTTTATGTCCATGGGGAAATTCCAAGTCACATCTCTACTTTTTTTTTCTATGGTTTTTTTAAACATCTGCGGGGTGTCAGGTTAGATGATATCACTGTGTGGGTGGGGGCACTTCAGTAAAATAGCATGACATACTCGTATACCAGTGCTGTAGTTCATGAAAGGCTCGTGTCTGCAAACAAGTTAGGTTTCTGTCTATTCCACAGTTAGGAGACTATCTTGAAAGGTATAGAAAGGCTTCTTGGAAATTAGAACACTACTTTTCTAAAGGAGGTATTGCATTCACTGTAGTAACTGCAAATAGTAGCTAGCTTTTAAAATTATTCTCCAGAAACATTAAATAATTTAGGGCATTTTCTAATGAGGCAAATTGAGTTTGTTTTTCTAGAAACATACAAAGTTTTCATTCATAATGGAATTTTAATTATTTCAGTTAATTCCTACGTTGGAATTAAACAGACTGTCAGTCACATTAAATTTTCCCTGATTGTAAATGTTAGATTTCTAAATAGTTTTGGGGGACAGCACCTTTATTCATATGCGTTTCACATAGCCTCGGGCATGATCTCCGTCCTTGCGGGTGGCAGATGCTACCCACTTCTTTCATGTCATTCTGGGCACTTAATTATAAATCCAAATTGCTTGTATATTTTTTTTCAAATCCAAGTTAAGTGCTCTGAAAGAGTGAGTAAATAAATTTATTCCAAATAGCTTCATAGTACCAACATAATTTAAAACATTTTTTGCTATACTGCATACTAAAAATAAAAATATTTTGGTGTTCATTTTAATTTTCACTTTTAGTCCGTGCTGCCTCATGTTCATTTCTTGGGATAAGGTAGTTGATAGATAAAGCTTTGTCATGGTCTGGGAGGTATCAGGCAGTCATCCGTAATTATGGGAAGCCTAGAGCTATTCTGTAGATCTCTTAAATTAAACCTTGGGTACCAAGGCATGTCTGCACAGATTTTTTTTTTTTAATTATTTAGTTTTAAATTCTTCTAGCAGCTTCTGCATGCAGACAGTGCTGAGTACTCTGCTGACCTGCCGCGACCTCAGACAATGTTTCACTCTTTAGTGCCTCTTCCCCCTCCCACCCGTTCTGTCTTACCTGTTTATATTCTTAGTTTTCAAAAAGAGATTACTTGATTTTAGTCGGAAGTTATCGGTTAGGTTAGACTGAAAAGTGAAATTCTGTGGTGTGTGCCGGGCAGTCGGGCAGCATGGTTTGTCAGGAGGCATCCCTCTAACCTTGAAATCCCCAAGTTGGCTGCACAGGGCAGGACGGTGCTCATTTGGTGTATTGCGTAGCACAGTCTGCCTTTTCAAGATTCAGAAATATAAATAATAGGCTGCCATCCCACAGTGTCCTGCTAGCCCATAGTACTGCTTTCGTAACATGAGTTTCATGGACGAAAAAATGTCCTGACCACACTGGAAATCATACTAGAATAATTGTAGTTGAAGCAGTTGTTAAATACTGCTATTGCTTCAGCTGTGATGCGGACAGAACCTAGAGGAAATTTAACAGTTAAAATCAGACTGTTTAAAGAAGTTACATGGCTTTGTGGATACCATTCATTAGTTTCTTTTTTAATGTGCACTACACAGCACTGATTAACGACTTGCAGTAGATGTGTGCAGGTTTTTTTCCAGCAGTTTCATATAGCAGATTACAAACTTAGAGAAGAGCCGCAGGAGCTTAACTGACATACAGTTCAAAACACTTTGTATGTGACTTGCTGTAAAGTTTGGTACTTTATATCTCAAGCTTGGAGATTAACATTTCCAATATCAATGCAGTTAAATCTGGCAATAGGGTGTTATGTAACTGAAAAGTATATATATCAAATAATTTTAAAAGCAGGTGCCTTCCTTAGAACAGAGCAGATGAAATCATAATTTTTTTCCATTTGTCCTCCTCTAAATTTACTATCAGCATAGCAAATGAAATGTCCAGGAACAGTCAAGTATTGGTGCTGTGCAGCTAGGTATGAAAAATATTAATCTCTTTGGGTCACCAAATTCTGTTTGTTGTTATTTTTTTGAGGAAAGTTTTTATTAAAAAGTAATCAGGCAAAAAAAAGTTTTCAGACTGATTGACTGTTACTGGCATAACTCACCAAACAGAACAATAAATTGTAAAAATATTGCATACAATTGGATGGGTTTAAAATTTGAAATTTCAGACTCCCAGGCATCAGTTTTCCTAGCTCTACCAAGTCATGTTCAAGCCTCAAGGCCAACAAATTTAGTGCTCTCTTTTCAGAGGCACTAAGAAACATTGCTACCACCAGCAGCAGTTGCTTGCCCATGCAAGTACTGACCTCCTACAGAGGCCAGAATGCTCTCTGTTGTTTCCTAAATTGGTGGCTCTGTGCCTACCCAAGACTCATTTCTGTTTCAGTGCCTTAGAGCTTAGGTTTCTACTAAACCAGTCAACTCAATCTTGAAACAGGACTGGTAGCTTGGCCAACGGATAAAGAACGATTCAGTCTTCTTTGGTGAATCCCTCTCTTTGCTTTTCAAAAAAAAAAAAAAAAAAAAAGCCAGAATTGAGTGACAGCTGTCAAACTGTAGAACTTCCTGTGGATGGCTTTAACTCTTCCACAGAAGAGCAGCAGCTTTTAATGTTCCTGCCTGATTTTTATTTGACTGTGAATTTGTCTCAGAACTTTATTCTTTTGACCCTTCATAGCCT
This sequence comes from Haliaeetus leucocephalus, assembly GCF_000737465.1. NCBI lineage: Eukaryota > Metazoa > Chordata > Aves > Accipitriformes > Accipitridae > Haliaeetus > Haliaeetus leucocephalus. Next base: position 8,634,297 of record NW_010972809.1, on the reverse strand, counting down.
CTCATCCTCACGTCTGGTGTGGTTTACTGCCGATGAGCAGAGGTACCTGCTGACGCCACCTACTTTTTCTAAACAGTTGTGTGCTTTTATCCTCCCCTCCTTCTTTTTGCACAACAGACAAGCTGAAAGGCTTGTTCAGCGAGAGGCAGTGGCAAGATTAGCTTCCCAGTTGTCCTTCTCAAATGAGGTTCCAATCTCACAAGAGTTAAAGTATGTCAAACCCAAGCTGCCTGGGTTAAAATTTCCTGTGTGTCTCAGTTGTCCTAGCTGAACTGCAGTTCATTCTTTGAACTCTTGAGTCTGCGGAAGATGTAAAAGTGTTTGACGCTCATATCTTCTCTCTCTATCGAGTTGCTCTAGAAGGACTGGGAACATTTGAAGACCTGCATTGGCTTCTGGCACAGAAAAAGCATCCTGATGAGTTCAGTTTTACCGTGTGTGCAACTTTTGCTCTATTTTTGCATGCAAGTTTTTGTAGCCTCTCTGTGTCTTAAAATTACGCATATGGTATTGCAGTTTTAGCTTTTGTATGCTTATTCAGTCACTTTGGAGGTTTCATAGTAGAATGCTGTCATCTAAGTACTTGGGGGAAACATAGCTCTGAGAACTACATGTGGGGCAACTGGTAGCACTACAGCATCTGAAGGTCTCCTGAATGACTCCTGCATTGGCAAGCTAGAAGTTTAGTTTCCGTTACTCCTCAGAACCACAAATCTTTTTTCCTTCTGCTTTTCCCATAGTTCACAGTCATCCTTGCTACAGTGTTACAGTATTGTTAAAATTGCTTGTGAATATAGACTTTCTGACAGATTTAGTTTGTAAAAAAAAAAAAAAAAAAAGTGATGTAAACTGGAGATTAAATTTAATGGATAATCTTGTTCAGTGTTTCACCAGTAAAAAGTACAGCGGAGGGCCCAAAATTGGAAGGTGCTATTTTAAAGTTTGTCAGCCATTGTGGTACTTGATGGCTGAAACTGTCCTTCATTTTTATGTCTTAAGTCTTCCTGTCCATTTTTCTTTAGAGCAGTACTGGGGCTTTGTTAGCGGCAGCTAGCATTCCAGCAAGTCAGTGTCTTCGGTGTTAAGAATAGAGTGGGAGTGGAATGCATTTATGCTGTAACAGAATAATAACATTTTCCTGAGAGAAATTGCAAGGGCTTGTTGAGACTTTCTTTAACACATTTCTGTCAGAAGCTATGGAAGGGCATTGTATTTGTGCTTCAACATGCTAAATAAGAGGTACTTTAGACTTAAGAATGTTATGTTTCACTTGATTAGCCTAATGGTTGCAACCTACACTTATATGGTGCATTAGCTTTCAGTGCTGCATAATAGGACTGGCAGCATGGTGTCCCAAAAACTGTAATTGCGTGGGCTGCTGAACAGTCGTGGAGAAAGCTGCACAAAAATTCTATTCTAGACAGAATTTTTGAAGTGAATTTCACAACAAATTCACAGTTGGATGCCACTGCTTGTATTTCCAGTGAATCATACTCCAGAAAAGTAATACTTTGCTTCAACAAAGCCTGCCACAAACAGTGCAGTGATATAAATCAGAAATTGGATATTTTTTAATTGTAATTTTTCAAAATATAGTACAGTTATTAACTATGCCTGCAGGTCCTGACATTCAGATATGTTTGGCTTTGTCTCCACATGCAAAAATGAAAATCCTTCACAAATAAGACAAAATGAAGGGCTGGGGGGAAATACCTTTTTACTTATGCTCTGTTCATGATTGGAAACTGCCTCCCCAACAGCAATGGTTGTCACACCACCACATATTTAATAGCATAGTCAGAGCAAACCTGTTACATGGTTACCTCTAATTTCCAGCTTTAGTTTACTGATGGTTAATTCATTTTTACTTTTCTTATGCCAGTATTGTTCTTCAGCTTAGCTAGTTCTCCCTTCTCTCCCTGTCTGGTTCCATTTACTGAAGTGTAATTGCATCTTCTTTCTGTCTTTGGTTTGTTTAGCTTACCAAGACAAGGTCTTTTAGACTATTAGATGCTGCAATTAAGGCAACTACAGTTTCGTGTACATGAACTGTCTCTAAACTGCATAGCTTTGCACAGTTTGTGCTGAATTATCTGCTCTTAAATTGCAAAACCTGTCTAAGAAACCGAGGAAATACTTGAGCTTGTGCTGAGCCCCCTGATCCTGCAGTTATAGCAGGACTGGACCCACTGTGAAAGGTCAGGAGCACCTAATTAGTGCTACTGGCATTGCAAGAAATAATCTCCTTTAGGCTCTCAGTTCACCTGTTTGTCCTTGTATGTAGTACAAAGATGCAAGGTAAAATATGTCTGCTTATGCCCTTTCACTGAGGTTTAAGTTAACAATTCTATCGTACAGCTGGGTTGGGATAGCAATATGTAATACTAAGCTACTGTCACTTCATTTTTACCATAGGTTCCATCTGAATTCCATTTAGTCAATTCATTCTGACTTCTTGAGTTAGAAGACATAAATGACCATTTTACATCTTAGCTGTGCACCACCAGCCAGTGGTATTTAGCACCTGGTGCTAATGTCGCTGACATTAGTATTTCATGCTTGTAGAAATTAACAGTACCTGGTTACAGTGACTCAGTGACTGACTCTTTAAGAAATATCTTACAGAAGGTTTCCACAGACATAATTGATAGGCAACTTTTACTAGCGCAGTCCAAAGTTGTTTAATTTGGGTGCTTTCAGCACCAGCAGACAGAATTAGCAGCCCCTATCCTGAGCCAAATCGCATGAATGCATGAGAAGAGGCACGCTACCTCAGGAGCTTAGGTGGGATGGGTGGGAAATAAGGATTCTTCCTTGGAACCACATCACCCTCTTACACAACCCACCGGCTTCAGTCTCTATACATTCCAGCTTTTCACTTGCCCCCCTTGATAACATGTCTTCCCAGCTCAGCCTGCTGGCCTCCTCTCTGCAAGACACACACCTGCCCTCTCTGTTTTACATAGCAGCCCCCTCTCTGTATGTTCATTACAGCTCCCCAGCTATACCAGGGTTTGAGGTGCTTCATTAGAGAACAATCAGTTCGGGCACTGAAATGTTGCTTAGTTCACAAGTGGAATTTTGATTGACTAATGAACGTACTCTGGTGGTGCTCAGGTATCCATAGAGAAGGGAGACCGTCAAAGCCTTAATCTTGTGCGGCATTTGTGCAAAAGTAAAAACACACAGTTTCCACATGAGAGAGCTTACTGTCACAAAGTGAGGCCGGTAGGCAGCCAAAAGCTGAATACCGCATAGGTTTGCAGACCAAAATCAACACTTTGCACCCTGAGGTTAACTGCAAACCAGCTCCCAAATTCACCCTATACCGCTTGATGTGATTTGCATACCACTGCTTGGTGCCTGGTCAAGTTGTATTTGCTTGTAGGATGTGATACAAATTTTGTCCCCTGATATGAAGCCTATAGAGGATTTAAACTGGGGCAGAGTGAAGTAGAAGAAGGAAAACAGTAGAAGAGGAAAAAGGAAGGGGGTGTTGCGTTTCCACATATACCTGTGATCTTTTGGTGTGGTTCAAGTACTGGTGTGTATCATTCTTACTTTGTTTTGCAGGTTACAGGGGAGGAGAAAAAAAGTCAGTTTCATAAAATTTCTGGTATTGCTGTGTTCCTTCCTTGTTGCAAAAAATCACTAAGATAACAAGGAACTCTAAGCTTGCAACCTAGTATACTATGGTCTTTGACTTGTTGGTTTAGTTGAAATGGAAAGAGTGACTGAGATTTTTTCAAGGAGAAGAATAAAGACAGTGAGAAAAGGCATTAGAGATGTTTTGGAATGTGTGGGGAAAGGCTTGTATTTTTCTTTACCTTTTTCAGTTTTACCTTCTTCCAGAGCAAAAATAGACCATTCCTTCCAAAAAGGTCTTAATTCTTTTGTATGTTCAGAAAGCACACAGCTTTTAGTGAGAGCAGTAAAATCTGCTTTGATGCTTGCCTCTTTGCTATGAACTTTTGAAACAGAGACTGTCTTGATACACAGGCCTGGGTACAGATCTCAGCTACGTCCTGACTGCATGTTGGAACAAGAGTCACTGGTCAACATCTCTTCCGTTCCCCCAAGCACCTTTGCTTCCAACAGGAGACCCGTGATCCCTCTGGGAAGCATCCTCCAATCTAAACTCTAGGCTGCATCGCATCGCACAGTGTAGATGCGGGCGAGGAAAGTGTTCGTACCTCATGCAAGGGGGTCCTGTTGTCCTTTTGTCCTGCTCTTATAAAATGTTCGTCCATAATTATCTAAGTAAGACCAAGTGTCTCCTTCTTAGATCTTGAGACAAGTTGTGGGACCAGTGGTTAAAAAAATGAGCACAACCAAGCTGGCAGTTGTGAGATATGACTCTATTCTCCCATAGAATAACTCATTTTGATGATCTTGGGTAACTCCTTTTAAAGCTATTTTTTGTAGCAGGATTAAGTCGCTGCATCAGTGTTATCTGAGGAAAGGTGGAGCAAGTAAGATGAACTGATTAAAGGCTCACTTTGTAATTTTTATAACAGCAGCCTTAATCACACTGTGATCTCTGAGCTGTGTGGTCTCACCAGTCTTTGTCCACGATTCTGATCTTTTACTGTCAATTGAATATACCACAGGGAGTGATGGGGTCATTGCACTTTCTCTGATTCATGCTAGAGCAATTGATATCAGAAGTTGAGGTCATGTGGATCAGTAACCCTCTCATTACTTTGTGTTGCACTTCCAACATTTATGCATACTTTAATAAGTTAAATGCTTTCTCATTTGCCTTTGCCTACAAAGTGAAGCGCCCAGAAAAGCAAATGGTGCAATTTTAGATTTTTGCCTATTTTAGATCTTACACAGCTAGAGTCCAGGTCTGGGAAGTTACTCCAGAATTACAGCAGCATAGGAGCCTGTCTTAACTGAAGCATACCCTGCTGGATGTCCTTCTGTTTAGAATTTCCTGTTTAATATAAATTGACAAACATTTCATATGGTTGGTAAATAAAATGCTTATTTGACTTCTCCACCCTCCCCAAGAGGAAATTTCTACTAAGGCATGACATCTCCTATAAACTGCCATGAGTAATATCTGTTGAACTGCTTTCAGAGAAAGAGTCCTCGCTATTTCTATCTATAATAATAACTTACAGTCAGAGAAGCTGATAAAGTAGTAAGATCTTCTTGAAGACTGTTGTACAAACAAAACCCCTTGTCTTCTCTGTTTCTTTAGAACTTATTGAGCTGTAGTGCATGTTCTGTGCCATGGTATGTGTATTCTAGTAAGGCATCCAGAATTTATTTTTTAATAAAGGTAGCTTTTAATTAAATGGCAAAGTTGGTGAAATGGGGTTACCAGAGAAGAAGAATACTGAAACAGGAACCTGCTGGGTTTTTTAACCTTTTGCTGTAAGGAAATGTGCCTTTCTCCATTTGATTTGAAAAAGGAAATAGGCTGGTGGTGTAGCTATGGAACTTTCTCTTTCTGCCTCTGATTGCAAAAGTGCTAGTGAAAGAATGAAAAGAAAAAGTACAGTATTGAACAGTAGAATATTATGGCTTTGTTGAGACAACAGAATGAAAGTAATTATCCTGTTTGTTTTGTTTCAGGCGTCAGAAACTATTTGAAAGAAGCATTAGTGAATATCATTGCTGTGCATGCAGAGGTGAGAAAAACTTCAGACTGAAATTAATTCATATGAATGTAAGCATGAAACAGTGTACTTCGTGTGGTAGATCCTGGCTTTCATCACCCCTGAAAACCGTACCTCTATTGAAGTGTCTTCAGTATAGATGTGAGTGCTTTGGATTAGGTTTAGCCAACCAAGTATGCAACTGCTAACTTTTTTAAGGGCAAGAGGAGATGAACAGTTCCTGTTTATCCTCAGTAACACTCCATTACACCTTTTTGTTTCCACTGTCTGATGAAGAGGAAAGCCAAAATCTAAAGCTCAGTTCTTCCCTTTTCTTGCAGATGAAATATATAGAGAGAGAGATAGTTATGATGCTCACTTTCTCTGATTAACTTTATTTTCCACAACATATGAAAATGAGCTTGTGCTTCACTTTGGAAGAAGTGTTCAACATATGCCACTCAGAGTGAAAAGGCCATCTATATCATTCTTGTACATAGGATGAAAAGTGGAAACCTAAAACCAGAAAGTTTTATAGTCTCTGTACAGCACAGGTTGTGTTTGAAATACTTAGGTAGGTAATGGCTTATGATAGGGAGGGCATATTAAAATTAAAATATTATTATTAAAATAGTACACTTGCAGAGCTGCAGTTATTTGGCCTTTTGTGATAATATGCAGGAATTTTCTATAATCCTTTAAATTAAAGCCTCTGTTCTACATACTCCTTCCTTCTAATCATCAAGAGTGTTACCAGATTACTACTGCTTCTTGTACAAGCATTGGTAGTAATATCACTCTTACCTTTCAAAATACCACAAGTATAGCTGCTCTGCCTTTTCCATCTACTTAAAATCTGATGAGATTCACTTGAGGTTTTTGTTTATTTCATTCCTCCTTAAATTACAAGGCTTCATATAAGTTAAAATATTTTCAGAAACTTTAAATATCACTTGCAATATTTTTTATTCCATTTCAGTATTTACTTATAGCAGTTTTCACAGAAGCATTGCTGATTTTACCAAATGCTTCCAAATGAGGGAGTAAGCAGCACCAAAAATATATACCAACATGATATTCATTTTTAATTTTCTTTTTCAGTGTAGTGGAAATTAATGAAAATGAGAGTTTTTGCTTTAAAAAAAGTCAAAGGCTTTTGTGACTTATGGAGCTAATCCTGTAAACATGCATACTCGTTAAATTGCTGCAACAGAAAGGTGCACTGCCTTGCTGACTTCATTGAGACCGATACTGATTTTGGCCCAAATAGTGTTGCCTCATAAATTTCTAGATGTGAAATATTACAGAAATATGAAAATGTGTGTCAAGATGAAACTCCCATTTCCACTGTTTTCTGGTGAAATTCTGTAAGCTGGGTCAGATTTAAGTTTTGTTAGCAAGGCTGCAAGTTTCTGTAGTTTGAAACAGCAAAAATTAACCATCAGCTGAACAGTGAGCATGGACTGAAGTGGAAAGAAAGTTGTTTCTCTACCTTTGAATTCAAATTTAACTGAAATCAAAACAAGAGCTTCTTATTGCAAATTTGTGATGATTCACCATTGCTGAGAATTTTTTTTCCTGGATTCTGTATAGTAACTTCAAGAGTGCTCGTTGTGGGCACAAATATTCTCTTCTCAGTAGAAGGTTTTTGGGCATGTTCCTGGTATGTTTGTGTTGAATTGCTCAGCAATATTTGCTGCTGAATAAGATGACCCCTTCCGAAATCGTTACTGGTTGTTGTTTTTTTTTCTTACCGTACAGCTAAGTATGTCACTTAACTGTTTTGACCCACAAAAGCTAAGTGAAACAGGCTGCGTGTTTGAATTATGCCTTTTGGAACAGTCAGCTTTGTGGGATCCCTGATACACAATTCATTACTTAAATCACTGAAAACTGCGTAGGAATCTTGCATTCTGGGTTTGTTTCCCCACCCTGCCTTAATTTGCTTTTACACTTGTGTATTATTATCTTCTGTCAATTACTACATTTCCTTGTCAGACATGAGTTCTAAACTTCACATAAAGCAAAGGTATTCTAGCAAAAAATCATTCTATTACTTAATTTTTTAGATCATTTTAAAGCAGAAATCAGGGGCGGGGAGGGAAGTGTTTAAAAACTCTGTGCAGTCCATTTTCCTTCTTGCACCACTTCAGTCACATCATCTTCAGTTCCTTGTGTCATCTTCTCCCCCAGTCCTGTGCAGTTTTAGTGCAGCTTTATCATCACTTTTAAGTCTTGACACAATTCTGGTCTGTCTGACCTATAATCTCACTTCCTCCTATATTCCAACCTCTTGGCCTGCATTTTCCCCAATTCTGTGTAGAAAAACCATACTTTTTTTTTTTTTTTTTTTTAATTCACCAACAATTTTTCGGTTCCTTAAAGCTCCCTTTAAGGAAGACTGTTTTCTTCATGCTTTCCTTCAGGCATAGATCTAATGTTTAATTTTGCGTTGCTGTTGTGTTGCAGTTGCTATTCTGAACCTAAAATGGAGGATCCAAGTACCACTTTAAAAGGTTATACAAATAAGCAGTTAAAAAGATGATCCTGATGTATGGAAAAAGCAGTAAGGTGTAGTGGTTTTGCCAGGGAACTGGCAGTGGTGGAAGAATCTAAATGAAAATCCATTATACCACCATACTCTCAAACCCTTTCAAAGGCTTATCTCTGCCACAGAGCATAAAGACACTAGCCATTTGACAGTGGTCACATATAAAGGATTCTAGAGGAAAAAGCAAAATACGTGGGTAAAAAGTGGCTGAATGTGTAATTGTGTCAGTCAGTCACACAACCCTGAATGAAAGGTACTATCTACAGAACAGCAGTCTATGTACAACCACCTGAGTACCTGCATCCATCAGCTGAGAACACATTTTGAAGTCCAGCTGCTTTTAGGCATTGCAAGAAAGTTGTTATTGTCACGTATCATATAACTAACATTGCTATTAACAGGTGATTGGTCAAAGCAGAGGGTAGCATCAAAAGAAATCCTTCATATTCCAGTTGTTCTAAAATTTTTTTGTCCATTGATAAAAATGAAGTGGTCCTTTCAATCAAGTGTTTAATGCTTTTTACTGAAATGTTATTGTAGAAAACATTTCTGTTATAGCTATTGTGTTCATGATTCTTCTTTCATAAAAATCAGGTGTTTACCATTTCCAAAGACTTAGTTCCTCGGGTAATGTCAAGAGTTGTAGAAGCAGTCTCTGAAGAACTGAGTCGACTGATGCAGTGTGTTTCATCCTTCAGCAAAAATGGAGCTTTACAGGTACCTGAATACTTTGTACTGTCAAACATCTGAATCTAGAAAACTGAGAATAAGAGAGAGGTATAATCTGTGTATTTGTTGGATCTATTGTAGCAATGAGAGCAAGGAGATAAAAAGGATTAGTATACAACCTATTTCAGATTTATTGATGAACAGCCTTTGGGGTACTGCTTCTTGGGTTTGATTATATTTCAGTATTGTCTTTGTGTCCGAGTGCATAAAAGGTTACCTATATCCTATGAGATAAAAAGCATCATAATGGTATCTGAAATGTCATTAAATATTGTCTTTGGCCTGTCATAAAAAAAAAAATTTTAAAAGAAAAAACAATTTTGTGGTATTTTGAGATTTTTAAATCTTGAAAATAGGATGTGGTAGGCTCTTGCAAGTCTTTGCAAAATTAGTCACTTGTCTGTTATGCTGTTTCTACATTAGCACTTTGTTGCAGCATAGGTAGAACAGATACTCTTATATTGCCTTCGTCATTTACAGCTAGATTGGTTGTTGTTCTTGCTATTGGGTAAGTTTTAAAGGACTCTAAGAAAAAAATCTTTTTTTAAAAAATCCCTTTGAGTCAATGATTGCTATGGCTGTAACCGGCAAGAAGAGCAAACTCCCAATTTTCATTGTACATGACAGCATTCTTGCATTATGATGGGAAAATAATTATCCAATTGCAAGCCTTATTTTCTAATTGCTGGGAGTAATTGCATTGGACAGAGAATTAATGTAGGAAGATCACAGCCAGATAAGATTGCCTATTTAAAACAAAATCAATGAATAGCAACAAAGCTACCCATATATCATTTTTGACTAGACAACCCACAGTATGAACTTGCTACCTAAACCCATGATTGAAAGGATTTTCTCTCCCTACTGTAAATTTGTCACTCATGGTCATGTTCCTCTGAACATAGAAAATCCTGTCTGGCAGACAGCAGCAGTGTGAGAGTGATCTGAGCCTGGTCAGACTGATGAAAAAATACCCATTCCCAAAGAGAAGCCTGAATCTGTATTCCCACGTCCCATGACCCACAGTTTTGCAGGGTTTGCCCTTCCACCATGTTTATTTAAGCTGTGGTATTTGAGAATGTGACACTTCCCCATGGTACTGCTACCTCCTAAAATGTAGGAAAGACTCCAGAATCTTATGTGTAGGACTTCGAAAAGTCCAAGGCCATTCATCCTGGAGCACCATACAAAAAGAGGTGAAACATCCTGTGGTGAGAAAAGCATGTCTTATGAGTTTGAAATTGGTGGGTGGCTATGTCCTATTTTATGCCAGAAGGTTCTGGCACTAAAAAAGCATAAATCTCAGCTGGCTTCCTACCTAGGGGAGAGATGAGGGGAAGACCTAAAAGCCAAAGCCTTTCATTAGAACTGGAATTAGATGTCTGTGTTGCATTATAAAAAGTTTTGGTTTGGAAGATGAATGTCGTATTAGTTGGGGCTAAATGTAAATTAGTTTCTGTAATGGCTGACTGGATTAAATTTATCTTTATGATGAACAAGAATGGAATATGAATTTGGATGAAGTTCACTTTATATTTTTAAATGAAATGACTTAAAGTATTGATCACATGCAGAATGTTTCCATTTCATATAAAACCTGTGATGGTAGTGATTGCTTTTCAAAGACTAAAGGATGATCTATGAAATTTGTTTAATCTTTGAGTTCATTCTCCACCATAGTTTTCCTAGGTGAAAATTAATATCTAGACACACAATACAGTGCAGGAGTAAAATCCCCAAGCTTGTGTGCCCACCAGGTGACAGACAAGAAGCAGAGCACAACCATTCTACTTCCTCATCTGATGGAAAAAAAATAAAATTGACAGGAAAACCAAGAATAAAATGTGTATTGACGGATTTTTGTACTGGTGTGTTTCCTTCCTCCCTGGCCAAGCCATGCTGTGAGAAGTTAAGCTCACTGTATTTAATTTAAAAAAAAAAAAAAATACAGGCAAATTAAGGTTATGTCCTTCTATCTTTCTATCACAGTGCAGAAAAGATGGAACAGAATTGAAGATTTATTGCTGTTGCTGAATTATTGTTACTGAGAGACAAACCAATGTTTTTAGACTGCTGCATAGTGACAGTACAAACAGTTTGACTTGAATCAGAAGTATGAAATTGTTCCTTTTAGTAGTCTCCTGACATAGCAGCATGGTAACGAAAAATACAGGAAACAAACTGTTAAACGCCAAGGCTGGTTACAACTGCAGCATGCAGTAATAATTGTCTCTAAAAAAGGTGAAGCTTTGGGATACTGGTATTCACTTGATGAAAGGACATTGTGTCATTGTTTCAGTATTTGTATTTCTGTCTTTAGGCAAGACTTGAAATCTGTGCGTTGAGAGATACTGTGGCCATATACCTAACACCTGAGAGCAAGTAAGATGTGCTGTAATGTCTGCTTTTTCAATGTAATGGAATCCTTGGTAAATATGCAAAAGCACATAATGTAAATTAAAGATTAAAAATTTTTGCTTCAAATAGAATGTATGATATACTAGGTAAATATATGAAAAGCAGATTACTAGCAAGGTTGTATCAGTTGAAAAAAATAATTACTTTTTTGTTTTTTACTTGAATTTTTAGACACAAACTAGTATTTGCCACTCAAAAAAAAAAAAAGTAAAACTTAACAGCAGTATAGCTGCAGAGTAAAATGATGCTAAAACAAGACAAAAGCAGATGTCACTGAGTTTTATCCTTTTTTTTTCACAGCAATTGCATAAAGCACACAGCAAAGAACCTGCCAGACACATCAGAGAGGCTACAGAACCAGACACTGGCAGGATCCCTTCATAGGGATATGGAGAATTAGGGCTCTCCACAAGCTTGTACAATACCCCATTCCTTCTCCACACACCTAATCAGGGAAAGTGAATTCAGCTTCACACTGTCTCTTGGAATGAAAGCCTTCAAAAGGCTTTCAGCAATTTATTTTTTCTCAGTGAGGTGCAAGACCAAAGATAAATAGTGTGAGGGACACGCACACATTAATATAAAGGAAGAAAGAAAAGCATTAGCAGCATCAGTGGTTGATACAGTAAACACAAGACTAAGATAGCTGTCAGCAGTTTTGAGTAAAGTTGATTGAAATTTCTAGGTGGTTATGTTGGGGATTGGATATGGGCAGGTTCATTCATTATTTTAATTACCTACACTTTTGTTAGGGTTGGCATTACACATGTCTGCAGATGTCAATTTAATCATCTTGCCTAATCAACGTTTTGTAGGAGACATTGCAGGGCTTGAGGGCCTAATGTGTCTTCACAGTGTCACAGATAGTGTTCTGTGGTGTCACTGCATTCCGTTTCAAAAGACTTGCTTCCCTATCCTGAGTGTCTGATATTGATGAAGACCTCTAAATGAAAACTACTTGGCACTGGCTCAAATTGGATAAAATGGAAGTGGTATTGGCCCTTATCAGCATAGGGGCAAAGCACAGTGAACCCTGGAAGCTGGAGCTTTGTAGATGCCTCTCTATTCCTGGACTTGTCACTAGTCGTAGTTGCCACAAGTAACCATGTTAATCTTTTGCTGACAAGATTGTACTAATCTGTGCAGGTCCTGCATCGTTCCCTGCACTTCTCTTCGACATCTGTTGCCTAGAGAGGGGTGGAAACCCCATCTCTGAAATTACTCAAAACATGACTGGATGATGCCCCAAGAAACCTCCTCTGACCTCAAAGTTGGCCCTACTTTGAGAAGGAGGTTGGGCCTGAAGACCTCCGGAGGCCCCTTCCAACCTAAATTATTCTATGAATCAACATTACCTCAATGCAAACCTACTGTAATTCTCTCTGTAGGCCCCCTTCTGTAGGGGAGAATGCAGTGACCTGTCTACTGAGCACAGAAAGCTTCATACTCTGATGGTCACTTAGTTTGAGGTAGAAGGCAGGCTGGCAACTGTCTGTAATTCTTGAAGAGTCCAGGATGTCAAGCACAATCTCAAATCAGCTGCTGATTTAACATTTCCTGTTGATGTATGGGTATATATCACATCAGGAGTGTTAAGAGACCTGCTTGAACCCATGATGACTTTGTTCAATTTGCACGTGAATGTCAGGTCTCAAGTTAATATTTTGTTAATTTATTGAAATAAGAATGGATAAAATTTGGCATATCTCCATGGAATTTATAGAGAGAAACTGTGAAAGCTGAGACTGGTACCAGTGGAATATGAGTATTTTTGCTTTCCTTGCAGCTCGAGCTTTAAGCAAGCTTTGGAAGCTTTGCCTCAGCTCTCAAGTGGAACTGACAAAAAGTAAGTACAATACACCTTCTTGTCTCCTTTCTGGTCTCTAGAGCCATTGTTTTTTACTCTTGTATCAGAACTTTGTTATAAGAGAGTTAATGTTCACTGTATTTGACCTTTCTGAATTACAGACCAGAAGCCTCTTTGGACAGAGTTAAGAATAAGCTAAGTCCTTGTTCATCATGACATTAAATTATACAGAAGAGCCAATGGCTTTGTGGCATATGCCTCTTGCCCATCCTAGTCTTATCAGTTCAATGTAGTTTTGTATTTATTTTTTAATTTCAGTCTGTTTTAGCCTCCCTTGTTAATCTTAAAGTTTCTGTGAGGTCCATTGTCTTACTGAATTTGGCAGCAATAAAAAAAAATGGCCAAGGAACAAAGTCCAAGCTTTTGCCAGCTGATATATGGGGAACTCTCAAAACTGGCCTGTTTCATTTTAAAAACAAGAAAGAAGGGTCTGTGGTTCTTACTTAACATCAGAAAGAGTAGTTTTGGGTTCCTCCTTCCCCAGCATAGCAACCTTTGACAACCAAGCTGCTTTGCTGCATCCAGCTTAGTATTTGGTAGTCGGTTTTACAAGCATAGTTTAATAAAGAGTAGTATGGTAAAACTAGGATGGATTTGTAATAAGTATATTAGTATAAGTATAGATGTTTTGAACTTGAGATGGGTATTAGGGTACTTTCAGGAACTGAACTGCATCAAATCAGTTTGCACTTAACAGTCAGAATTTAGAATATTTTGTAGACACATGAAGAGACTGTTTGTGCAGCCTGTGGTCTGCGGACTGTGCCTTCTTCCAGATGTCCTCTGTCTATTTATTCAAACCTACTCTTCCCCACAAGAAGTCTCAAGATACCTCCTTGCCTCACTTAGCTCTTATGCTTTATTAAAGATAGGAATCAGTTTTGAGTAAGGAGAGTTCTTTCAAGTCAGACTTTCCGAAACACCTGTAGAATTATTTTTTTTTCACTTAGTCACAAGCATTTGAGCTTCATGGGACAGATGAGAATCAAGAACTGCATCACTTTTACATCTGTCTCGGAGTTCTGAGCCCTAGAGGGTGCAAAACTTGTTCTGTTTCCCAAGGCATTACACCACAATTGTCATCGTTCCAGGCAGCTCGTTGTAATCTACACTTATTTGTGTAAAATAACACACAGTTGTGCACTGATTTAGAGCTGTTCATTTCTGTTCATTCACAGTCATTACTATGATACCAAATGATGAATGTGGTCATAGTCATCTTCCAGAGGACCTGCTGAGGAAGCAGATACTGATTTTTGTGGTGCAAGTTGTTGTTCTTGGGTTTGTTTGGGGTTTTTTTTTAACATACAGTATAATTTCTTCTGTGACTGGCTGTTCAATAATCACGTCTCGCTTGTTTTTGAAATAGAGCAAAAAGTTCGGAGAACACATTCTTCCCTAGAATACGGGGAAAATAAAACACATGGGCAAGACTGTAGAACTTCATAATGCATCTCCGCTATTACAATAAATATCTCCTACAACAGAATCATCAACACCCTTGGTCCTACACCTGTAGTTTGTAGATTATAATAAATATTATCGACTGCACCAAGTACCTTCTTGGTAGCTATGTAGATGTAAACAAACCATTATTACGTGCCAGAATGAACTCATATATAGTTATCTATAAAGGACAAAAACACATGGTTGCCAGCAAATTAATGTTTCTCCTAAAACAGTCATACCATCTTTGATTTTTCAGTCGTGATACTTAAGAGAAATCTATGAAATACCTTCCAAAGACAAGTTTGAGAACTAAAATTTGCAATTCAGCTGCACATGAAAAGCCATAGCCTTGATAAGGGATACTGGTTTTGTTGTACATGGTCTGTCAGTTTCTGGATTTTCCTTACAGAAGTATCTTATGACGCTCTCTACGAGTTCTTTTGCCACTCTGTTTATTTGCAAATATGTTTCTCTCAAGAAGATGGTCTTTATCTGGAAGGAAAGCCATGTAAAAGGCTATTTTATCACCTTGATAAAATCTCTGTGGCGAAGTCCTTCTCTGGCCACAGATCATCCTGACACACTTAGTATACTTCTAAATATCTCTAATATTGAGCTATTTGAATAGATCCAGTTTTAGGCCCTTTATTTAAGCAGACAATGTACTTGAAGTCACAGACAGAATAGCCAAAACTTTGGTAATTGTTCCCTTTTCAGAATCTGCCAAGGTTGTAACTATTTTCCTTTTACAGATTACTGGAAGAGTTACTAAACAAATTTAAAAGCAGCATGCACTTGCAGCTGACCTGTTTCCAAGCTTCTTCGTCAGCAATGATGAAAACATAGACAATGACACAATGCAGGCAACTCAAAAGGCAAATGTGCTTAAAACGTCATGCATTTTTTCTGTACTTCTTCAATTCCTTTGAAGATTCTGAAGAAAATGAAAGGAATTTCACTGAAAATGAAATTGAGATACAACTCTTTGAGTAATGGTATGGGGTATCCTGCTGAGTGAGACTTCTGGTCATAAATACCTTGATAAAATGGTTTTTTTGTCTACTGTATTTCATTCTGTGGAGGGGATTAAGCCAATTTTGTTTACATACACTCTTCTTGGCTCTATGTTCATGAAGAAATATTCATTGCTGTGCTGCAAACTCAGTTTCATTTGTTAAAAAAACATTGAAATGTATTTTTACCAAATGTCACCTCAAATTTGAGTATTACTCATGTTGTTCAGTGTATCAATCTGTTACTTTCTAGATGTAGAGTGATACTGATGTGACTGGAAGACTCAACTTCTATAAACTATTGAGAAGTATATAATAAACATTGCTACATACAGCTGACTAATAAGTGTTCAGATACAATATGGAGAAGGACACTGCTTCTTTTGCATTTAAAATTTACCCCTTTTTTTTTTTCTGTTATCATCTACAGTTTTGAGTGGTTGTAAGTCTGATTTCTTGGGAGGCTTTTATTTTCTTGCTGCTTTTTAAATTAAACATGTTCCTGCCTCTTTTGCTTCTCCCTTCTGTCGGAATATTGATAATAACCTTCACATTTGAAAGAAGCTCTCCTTTCATTGGCAGTTAACAGAAAAGCATTCCCAGTTTATAAGATTATTAAAAGTTTTTTAAAAAAAGCAAGTTCAAGTGAAATATTCTTCCGTGTTAAGGAGTAGAATAGTTAATAGCCTCTTGCATAGTCAGAAGTAAGGAGGAGCACAGTATGTCATTGGTTTTGCTGCTTCCTTCTTACTCTTGTCTTTTCTTGTTCTTATAGGCTTACTACCACTGTCTTCCTCTTCCATCTTGTTAGTCCTCTTTTCACCACCAGTTACTGAATTTATGTGGAGGGGAATAGGGATTCAGGAGGAAAGAACAATTTTGCTGACATTAAGATATAGTTACACAAAGATCAAGAACTGTTTTCCCAATAGGAAAGATTTGACACTGACTTTCATTTGGGGACTTGATATAAGATGCAGGAAGCTATAACAAGAGAGCAACTAATAGAAAGTGGTCTTGGTTTGGGGGGTGAGGAGTGGGTTTAATTTTATAACTGAAATCATGACTTGCAAGTAAAGCATGCAGTAATAATGTATTATTTCTGTGTTTACAGTCATTTTGAGTGGAACTTGTCAGAAGCAGTGCACTGAGTTTTCAAACAATTTTTTAATGTCAACTGTTTTATTTTGCCAGTTCAGTTATGTGCTTTAAAAATACAGCATACAGTTCCTGTAATATGAAATACTGAAGAAACAGCTTGATGCGCGTGTATTTACTCGTAAAAAAAAAAAAATTGTGTGTAAATAGTAATAGCATGTTGAATGGAAGATTGAAACTTCAAATATATGTCATTATTGGATTTCAGGGAGTATCGTTAAGCAGCTGCAGCAATGTTGTTTTGTTAAATGTTATCCATTCTGAGCTGGTCATAGTCTCAACTGCTGGCATTAACTGAAATAGTCATCCGGTTAGTTCAATCTGTAAAGGATTTCTCTTCATAATAATAAAATGTTAAGGAAGATGGTCATAAGCTCTTGTTGAATTCCTCACTTTCCAAGAAACGTGATTTCTTTATGAATTTTGCGAGTCTGAATTTTCTACACTTGTATCAGACATGTTCCTAAGTATTGAAAACATATTTTATCATCTGTACTGAATGAATATATATTCAGGCATCTCTTTGTTGTAACAGAAGGTAATGACGTTACAATAGCTTGCTGCTTGTCTTTAAAACCTGAAGTCGGATGTTTGTGTTTAGTTACCTTTCTGAAGTAACACTTCAGAACATGTCATTGACAGCAAAGAGAATAATGTATAAGGGATCAAAATATTACTTGAATTCAACCTGATAGGAAATAAATGCTCACAGTCAAGTCAGAGCACTAGATTGCAATAAATCCACTTGGTGGAATTAAGGAAGTCCGTGAGCATCATGTCACAACAGGACGTATTGGAATCCCTTTGTGTGGAAGGAGATTTGGGGCTGCTGAGACTTCATAGCCAACATACAGCAGGCTGCAGTTCCTCTGCAAAGAAGATTAAAAAAAAACAAGAAGTGGTCAGTGTGGTTTTTGCAAAGAAAAAAAAAAAAAAAACCAAGCTTGTTCAAAGGTACAATGAGGTTTAAAAAATATTATTGGAAGTGGAAAAAGATGGGGAGACCACACCAAAATTCTCTGCAAGCCCTAACTGATTGTGTCAAGAGAGGCAGCAAGGAAATCAAAGTAAGAGAAGTGAAAGGCTCTGACATTTAAAGTAAAGGTAAATGCTGAAAACAGTGCAAGAGAAAATAAAGTGAACTATTACATGAACTTTGAGCGACTAGAAAAATCTAAAATCAATACAGACTGGAAAAAAAATGAAATAAAAACCTGGAGAGCTTTATTTCTCATTTAAGAGAAAAATTTGGGAAGTCATAAGGCTGTAAAATATATCTTGCTAAAAGTAGGTTAAGACTTAGAAGAAAATTCAACTGTAATATGCTGTGTTGAGATATTCAGCCTCTAGAGATGTTGAAGCATTCTCCTGTTACTGTATTTTGAACATTTATTTTGAATAGTCATGAGTAGTTCAGGAGGTAGGCAAAGAAGTAATAAAAAGCAAATGCTGTATCAATGTAATGGGAGGGAAGACACACGTAAAAATATTTAAATCCCCCAGTAAAATGATGGGGGAAAAAATAGGGAATAATTCATTACATACCTGGGTGTTACCTTAATTAAATAGATCAAATAAGTAGCATGAAACTGAAGAAATCCTGCTCCTTCTTGCCCACAAAATGTTTCTTTTTTAAATTGATATTCTTTAGAAAATGTGTTTATGAAATGTGCTTAGAGTCCATCATTGTCGAAGTTCACCACCTTCCTATAGCTTTCAAAAAGCCACTTGGAGAGTTTAAAAATATAAAGAGAACCATAATCCTGCTAAGTTTCATGCATGTGCTGAATTTCAGGCACGTGAATAGACATGAGACTGCTTGCTCAGAAGATCTCCTTCAGATGTTGTGCACATGTGCCTGTCTTTTGAGGATCAGGGAAGTTGTAATGGGCATTCCATGCCCTTGCATCTTCCTCTGGTTGCATAAAAAGACCCAGGACTCCAACCAGTTTAATTTCACTGTATGGCAACAGAGAAGGAAATGAGAAATCTGTGCTTTGAGTGCTGCAGAGTTATGCTTTGTAGGGGCACTTTTGGCTGCAGCGGTAACGTGTGACCATTGGCTTGTAAAAACAGGTCCAGTCTCCCAACCTTTGCCAAAGCTATTGCATCTCCCTGAAGAGAGGGTACTTTATGTTGAAAGTGAGATCTTTTTTGTTGTGTTGGGGTTTTTTTTTTTCCTTTCTACCCAGACAGCCTTTTGCCATCCAGAACCAAGGAAACATTTCTGAAGTAACAGCATGTTTCTGTGGCTGTATTGGTAAGTAGAGAGATGTGGATAGAATAGAGCCGTAAAAGCTAGCATAATACTGTACAGAGCATGGAGCTGAAAGATCAACTTAGTTATTGCTTATTCTGATTCTACTTTAGTTAAAAATACTCTTACGTATGTTCAGAAAGAACAAGAATTGATCGTTGATATAGAGGAAGGTGTAATGGTGATTTAATGTTTAAAAAAAATTACGATAGAAGAATTTCATGGAACTCTTTGACTGCTGAGCCTACTAATGACATGCAGAAGGTCCCTTGCCTGCAAACGTCTAACGCTTACGCTAGGCAAAGCCCTAGGAAATAGGTCATAGAAAATACTCACAAATTTAACTCCTTTTTAACTTTAAATGCAGTGGTGGGCATTTTCTGTTTCTAATCCAAGAGGAGGTAGAAAATTGTAATTTCCTGGATACAATTTTGGCCTTGTGAAGAAGGAAACATCAAGACAAGAATCTTTTGCCATGGTTACACACAATCATCAGAGACAATGCTACACCGGGAGTTATACTTCCAAACCTGCTGCCAGACCATATTTAAGTCAACTCCAGCCAACTTCTTTGGACCTGTCCTGCTAAAATACTCTTGAAGCGCTGTGATTTTCCTGAGAATATTAATTGGTACAATATTGATCGTATCAGTGGATGCAATACTGATCTTTGTGTCCAAATAGGCGTCTGGACTCACTAGCGATGAGGGGGTTTACATGTTCTACACACTATAAACATACTGCTATTTTGCTCTTTTTTTCGGTCTATAATATCTCTAAAAATGAGAAGGAAAAGATTGTTAACCTCATCAGAATACATCAAAACTGAAAAATGAATGCAGGGCTTCTGCTGAAGCCTGAGATTCAAAATTCAGATCTGGATCTTTAACATTGTAAAGCTTTGGCTCTCTTGATCTGATTGATCAGGTGCATCTTATCCTGGGACAGAAAGAGGGACCCTTGAGGTACATCACATCTGCAATCTGTTTCTGACTGTTAGGAATTGCAGTTCCTGTATGGCACTTAAAATTTTAGCATCAGTTAGGAGTTAGTAATAGGCTGTGACTACTGTCAAAACTGGCAACAGCACATGCATTATTTAACTAGTAAGACACAAATATGTTTTGAATTAGTCATGCTTCCAGGTAGGTTGAAATATTTGGGGATTTGTTAAACGCAATGATAGACTTCAAATAAAACTTTGGTCCTTTGGTTTCTTGGCATTTCTGGCCTAGCCATGTACCTGAAGGAGTTCTGGGTGACAGCCCTTATCCAGAAAAAGAAAATGAAATTCATCATAACTTGTAAATTTGCTTAAAAGATTTTTAGGAGAGACTCTGGTGGTTTACAATTCAAGGGGAGGGGGGGATCCTGTTTGAACATTTATCCCTAGTTACATTCCAGCCTGTCCATATACCATAAAGGGATGGTTCAATTTACCTGCTCTGTCCTCATTAGCAGTTTTCCTATTCTTCTGTGTTAGATGTTAGTATTAAGTGTGGACACGTTAGGATGGTTGTAGAGTTAAGACTGCTTTTGTAGTCTTAACACACGTGACATTGTTTCTTTTAACATTGTTAAAGGAAGCCATAAAAAATGCTACATGGTTAATTATAGGTAAAAATAATTTTGCAGGAGCTGTGTTAAGTGTTAAGAGTATTTTGGCTTCATGTGGTTGACAGCTCGTTTTCTGACTTTGCAGTACCTCCTAGAGGTTTTTTTGGCATGAAATAAAAGGGAAAACTGGGAATAACAGGGAACACAGTTTCAGTAGGGAATATGATAGCCATTTCTGTATTCACCTTTTTTAAGTTCTGGTTTTATATGGTGCTGCCATAGGTTAGAGATTTGTGCAATTCAGCTCCCTTTCTCTTTGTGCTGTTTGAGCTTCAGAGCTCTAAAAGCTTGTCTTTAATGAAGATATTAAGAGAGCATGTCCAAAATGGTGTATTTACTTCAGAACAAGGTGTTTATCATGTAAATGATATACTTCTTTCAGTAT
Source organism: Haliaeetus leucocephalus (assembly GCF_000737465.1). NCBI lineage: Eukaryota > Metazoa > Chordata > Aves > Accipitriformes > Accipitridae > Haliaeetus > Haliaeetus leucocephalus. The sequence continues at coordinate 8,613,244 of NW_010972809.1, read as the reverse complement.
TACTTGACAGCCCAAGAGTGCTTTCAGTTGGAGACTCATCAATGCACCCTTGAAGTCCTTTAAAATGTGTGTTGGTGAGTAACTTAAATGACACAGTTTGCGACATTTGTCATTGCACGGAACAGTACGGGAAACTTGCTGCTTTTGGAGTAGCAGCACTAACAGATCTGCTGTGGTTTATTTTGGGGAACAAACGGAGGGGCTAGGGGGTCTCCTTTATTGCACCTAATTTTTTCTAGTCTGAACATCCAAGACAATGTCCATGTTCCTTTTCTCTCACGCCCGCACGATTTAAAGGCTTGTAGTAGATTTTGTACAAGCAGCCCTCCTTGAGGTCAAGACCAAGTAAGGGAAATCTTCAGCCAAATTCCTTTTGAATTGGAAAATTTAAACAACTTGAGGAAAAAGGAGTAAGACAATGGAAAGTGGAATCCAGCCTTATTTGTAACAGATGCTATTAACACATGCTTAGTTTTATAGCCTATTTTGGCACCCTTTCGCCTCTTTCTTCTGAAATAACTGTAGTATTAAAAATTCATTGCCAGTCCCAGGCAAAAGCGCCTAAATAAAATGGGCTGATAGTCTCAATATAGCTCATTAAAAATGCATTAAATACAAGTAAGGATTAGGAATTATCTTTTCCTTCATTCCTGAAATGGGCTTGGGGTGCAGGTAGGGGGAAGGACAACTTTGCTTAGCACTTCTGTGCATGGATGACACCTGTGCAGTGAAACTAATGCAGTTCTGATGTGACTGCAGCTAACCAGGAGGCTCTGTGTAGACTCAAACCCGAAGCCCAGCATACCTAGCTAGTTCTAGATACGCAGTGATCTAGAAGCAACCACGGGAGTCTTCATTTCAGTGGCAGGGGGGTTCATGCTGCAGTACTAATGCAGCAAAATTCTTGTGGCCACAGATTCTGCTTCAACCAAGTGGAGTACGTCCCTCTCTTTTCTTGGTTCATAAGCAGATTTTTAGCACAGAATGTCAAATCAGATAATTTATGAAGTAAAATTAGCAAAATGAGACAGTCTTCCTCACTGCTCATTACTCATTTTTTCTGATAAATTTCACTCATTTAACTAGATTGTACTTCTGCTTGCAGAGGGGCTTCCCCTTCCAGCTTATCTTTTTAGATATTCAGCAGATAATTAAAATTCAAAATGTTAACGGTGCTACTTATTTTTAGAACCTGACTTAAATATGGGCAGACATAGTTTTGAAAATAAATGGAGCCACTGGGGTAAAAAATGTTGGTAGACACCTGTTGTAAGCCTCTTTGGTACAGCCTGTGCAGGGAAAGGAATCTCCATCCATCCCCGTCTCTTCACACATCTCCACCCACCCGTGCTGGAGAGCAAGAGAAGGTGATACTTCGGTGCAGAAGGTGAGATGATTCTCTGTAATAATTAAAATGCTATAAAACTGAATAAAACAAACCCCTGCCAAATTTTTCTGTCTTACAAGGATAAAATCTATTCTACAGTTTGAAACTTCCAAAGTCAGCAACACAACTGGCCTAATCCTGGTGCAATCTCTGAGGAAGATACCTCTTGCGGGCACGTTTTACCCTGGTGCAGCAGCATTGCCCAGGTTGTCCTTTTGGGGCATTTATTTAAGTGTTGTGTCAAACAGGAAAGCTGATTTCTAGCTCATGTAGTCAGTGACTGCTTTACAAACCCAGGTGGTTCATGGATTAGTTCATGAGCAAAATACACAATTTTTCTGAGGGTCCCACACATGTGAATGTTGAATCTCTTTTTGAACTTTGATGAACTCCACTCCCTCAGGACTCTGTGTGCCAGTACAATATGTTCTGTATGTGTATTTTTCTCTTCCTAAGAGTACTCACTACACAGACCCATCTGAATCGTGTTAACCCTACCATACTTCAGTCCAGCAGTCCCTGCCGGCAGTTGAGTACAGCCGTCCTGATCACACCTGAGATGTAACTGCAGCCCTGGAGCTCAACTCTTCCTGTACCCTCCTACAAACCAGGAGCTCCATATAGATGCCGCAGTCTGGGTGTTCAAGACAAGACCGTGGGTAGAGTATATATAGTGTCAGGAAGACGACCTCTGGTTTTGTGTCCTCCCTTGCCTTTCGCAGCCATGTCATAGTGCCTCTGCTGTAGGTTGTGCTGGGGTAGGGAGTCCCCATCCTCACGGTTTAAGATGTGCAGGAAGGACTTCAAGTCTTCTTTGGTCAGAGAGAAGGAGCAAAGTGGTGTTTGGTTGCCTAAAGTGAGAATTAAGGACAGGGAAAGACCTACATTTCAGTTTTGAAAACTGCTGAAGTGTTGTGGCTGAGGGATGATTAAAGATGAACTTCTCACTTCTCTTAACACCTCGTGTAGGTGCCTCTTCATGCAGCTTATGTGCTCGAGACGAGGAACATACGGTCCAGAGCCAGATGGGTGGAGAGCAGCCCTGCCTGAGGTGGGACAAAGTGCCCGAGGCTCCCCTCCTGGCATGAGATCAGCCTCGGTGCCTCCCCTGTCATCATATGGATTGGTGCTGGAGCAGAGACATGAACCTGGAAGTTCTTCTTGAGAAAAGTCGTGGTACTTCTGGTTGGCTAACACATGGCAAGCCTTCGACGCTTCAGTGAAGGCAGCATTGCTCTAACTCAACCGATACCCTCACATGCAATCCATGAGCATATTGAAAACTCAATTTACAAAATCCAGCGTAGCTTCTAGTAGCACCCTGGGCTTTTGATCTCTGATTCCTGATGCATTTTGCAGGGACGAACACCAGAACCTGTGAAAGCCAACGGACACTGCCCATCGGCTTCGGCAGTCCCAAATTCACGTGCCTGGCGCTAGCTAAATTCAATAGCAGAGCTGCCCCACCAGGTATGCCGGCGTCTGCCCAGGAGGTGCGGAGCAGGGAGGTGACTCACCCCACGCCAGCCGGTGAGTCAGTGCCAGCGGCAGGGATGGAAGTGAGATACCAAAGCCCTGGGCCTCTACTCTACCCAGCAGACCGCACCCTCCAAGGTTTCCTGCCAGCGGTGAATTGTGTCAAGTTTTATCTGCAAGACGGGTTTAAAAGGAAAGAAAGAAAAAAGACCCAAAAACAAACAAAAAAAACCACCCCACAGTTCTCATGAATGAAAAATTATTCAGGCTTCAAAAGCTTTCTCAACTTTTCTGGGAGCAGCATATCACTCAAAAGAAATACTGTGGGTTCTCTCTATCTCTTATGACTGTAAGTCTGATTAGCTAGCTTTTACCAAGGATAGTTAGGTGATAAGCATTCACTGTTAAAAATAATTCAGCCTTTCTGGGGAGCCTTTTTTATCAGGTTGACCACTTTGGGTTGAATAGCTCACAGATTTTGGTCTAAGCGTGACAGTTCCAGTGTGCTACAGAAATGAAAGATGAGTCAAAAGCCCCCCTCCCCTCTCATACATGCCTATATTTAAAGAAAAGTAAAACCAATACAACACTAGGGTTGTAATAATCAGACTTGTACACAATATGGCCAGCCCTGACTGACCACGTGGTGGTAAACACTCATCTGGAAATAGGTGTTTGAGGCTTGCTGGGAGGTGTTATCTGTATTCATAAAGTTACATTCTCTATAACAGAGTGTTTTTCCCATCAGCCGCGTCCAAGATGAAGTGTGTTTGCAAGATCAGTCTAGTTGCTTTACTGATGTTGTTCGGGTTTTTTTGTTTCAGCTTATACAAGTATGAGTGAATCTCACTAAATGACTCCCCTTTGAAAGTGGCTGATGGCCAATCTGCCATTGAACATCCTTCCTGTGCTTTTATCGTGCTGCAGAGGGTGGGGAGGGGAACAAAGGCACACGGGGCTGGTGGAGCATCATCTGAAGTGACTTGCCACACCGCAAAATGCTAGGCTTTTTGGAATGATGCCTCAGGCATTTATTTCCTTCTATTCTTCATCTTGGTTTTTTTCCCACTTCCCATATCTGTGTTTTGTTTGGGTTTTCATCTACTCAGTTTACCATGTTCCACTGAAACCCAATTGTCCTTATGTCAGAGTTTTGGGGCTGGTCAGTCCTTTTGGGTTTTGTGTTTCATTTGTTTTCAGTTTGGTTTGGTTTGCTTGGACTTCTTTTATTGGGAAGGGATTGTTTATGTATGTGATTTATTGGGGGATGGGGGTGTTACTTGAGGGAGATTTTGCAGTGGTGATGTCTTTTTTTTCAATTTGCATTTCTCTCCAATATATTATTTCAATCTTCAGTGTAATGAAGATTTTCACTCTGGTAAAAGGGAATCTGTTTTATGAGATCTGTTATGTGACATAAGAAACTGTGCCATTTTGACCATAGGATAGAAAAGACCTTACAGCACTAACACTGTGGCAGCAACGCCAGCAGGAGATAGATAGATAGATAGGAGTGAACAAAGGCTCAGTCTCCTCAGACCTGTTCCCTGGTAGATCAACCCCTGCTCACAGCCACAAACACACCTTTTGCTTTTATGTTTGCCCCACAGGGTGAAAACTCAGGGCAGGACGGCTCTAAAAAACATGATGCCTTCCTGAGTGTGAGGAAGAATAAGTGCTCCAGCTTTATGGGCCGTAGCCTACCTGGTGGAGGATTTCACTACAGCATCCCTGCAGTTCTTAATGTCTGCACAAAACTGCAGCAAGATGTTTTTTCCTCTGCTGCACTGCTGTGCTTTTCCCATCACCGTTTTAATTTTTCTGCAGAGCTATTGCCTCAGCAATACTTCATGGCAGTGAGTCCACAGGTTAACGCTAGAGAGAGTGAACAGCTACAAGTTCTTCTTTGTATGCTCGTGTGCCTTTTAGACTGTTATCCTGACCTATGCAAAGAACTGCATGTAACAGTTTATTATATACAGTCGCATTGCTTTTTCCTCGTGGGGCTGAGTTTTGGTCCTCGCCGTATGACCAAGGGCAGCTAATCGTCCTGGGGTGCTGCCGTTCCCATGCCAGAGCCTCCCCTCGCATGTATCGGCTGTTCCTAGATAAAGTCGGGGAGACTTTGGCCCTCGGTCTCCAACACGTACCCAACGCACCCTCTCTGTGACTTGCCCCTGGGCGCTGTGCAGGTCGGGCTCTATTTCTGGAGGCTTTCTCATTCCACAGGGATGAGACTTGTTGCATGTCCTTAATGCTTCCCACCCTTCCCAGCGGTGCCCAGGCAGTAGCAATGAAGGGGAAACGAGTGACTAGGGCACAATGGGATGTTATTGAAGAGAAAGAGAGAGAAAGACCTGGTGCAAAGCGATGGAGATGAGTCATAAAGTGTGGGGGAGAGTGAATCTGCCAGCAGTCCCCAGAGCAAGTGCAGGTCATCCCTGGTGACGAGGTCCGGGGACACCTTCCCTGCTCCGGCTCGGGGAAACTGAACCCTTTGGTGCCCAAGTGGGATGGGTGACGCTGCCCAAGTGGCCAGGCCTTTCCCCGGGACATCAGCAGGAGGGTGTGCTGCCTGGGATTGCAGCGTGATGGGGAGGCAGCCCTCCGGCAGCCTGTGCCTCCCAGGGCACCCCATGGGCCCCGAGGAGGAGATGCGGAGATACGTGGGGTTGGACTCTGAACGTGGGGTCAGGCGCTAAAGAGCGTGACGTGCCTTTCCCTGGGGCTGCCCAGAACCTCCTCAGATGCCCCACCAGTTCGATGGGACTCTGCCCAGCCCAGACGCTCGCTCGGCCATGCCAGACGGATGGGACGGTCGCTTGTCACCCCGCAGCAAGTTCAGAGATAAGGATGGGAGGCTCTCAAATGTGTTTCATGGAAGCCAACTCAGAATAAAAGGCAGCCCTTCATTTCAGGAAACCTCATTTTTCATTTGTAAAACACTTTCATTCAGAAAAAAGGAGGTGGAGGGGAAGAAAAGCAGAGTAATAGTTCTTCCCAACCATAGCAAATACACCTGCCCAGCAGCTTTCATTCTTTGAAAAGTGTAAAAAGCATGTTTCAATGGGGCACCAGCAAATCCAGAAGTTGCCTGTTGCTTCCTAATTACAGTTGCTTGTAATTGTGTCAAATGACAGGGTTTGGGCTAGAATATCCCAGATTGGAGTCTGCCCCACTGTATTTTCTCTGCCTGGAAATTTTAAGTGGTTGCTGCTCGTTTAGCTGGAAGAAAATACACTCTTTTTTTCCACCCATGCTCCAAGAAATTTGGTGACCTTTTCTTCATGCCCCCAGGCTTTGGAAAAAGGACCTGAAATGCGGCAGGATTTTGGCTTGTGTGTCAGATATGTGCTGCTTGCCTGCAAAAAACCTCCATCCAAGTTTTGCCAAGTTATAAACCTCTGAAGAGATAAATCATCTTGCTCACAAGTGCTTGCTGAAGCTGGACAGCTAAAAAAATCCTCCCTAGCTTTATTCCAGTCTCACGGCTCCCCATGAGCCCCCCTGAGGTTTGCACCTGGGCCCCCCCGTGTGAAACTTAGTGTTGCAGTCTTGGGGGCCTGGGTCTTGTTGGGGTCTCACCCGGGAGGAAGGTCCCACCGCCACAAGCCCTGGTGATGCCAGGCAGCAGCAGCCTGAAGCCCCGGTGCTGCCCGTGGCAAAGCAGAAGGAGCTGGAGGTGGAAGGGAGGGCAGACGTGGCTTGGAGTGGGACTAGGGATGAAAGACAGAGGGAAAAATTGTGCCTTAGAGCTAGTGGTGATGGGACAGGGAAGCAGTGAAGGAGCAAGTGTCTGGAGCACACGGGGGACATACTGGGTGGGGACTAATCGTGAGGATGGCAACTTAGAGTACTTCTACGAGCTGAAGCAGCAGGCTACAGCCAAAGGGTCCAATATAATGTAATCACATCTCACTGCTTGAGTTTGCTCTCTCCCTTCTATTTCTGTCTCCTTAAGCTAAGAGAACCACATACCCAGGCACTCAAACACCACACAGACAAGTCCAGTGCTGACATTTCTTAACTTCTGCCCATGTAGCCTTCATAATTTTCTCCTGTGTCTGCATAATATTGTACGTGAAGTGCAAAATAAAAAAAAAAGAAAAACGAACCCAAAGCAAATAAGCGAACTGAAACTTTTGTGATTAAAGAGACTTCCTATGAGAGTTCAAGGCGAGCACTTTCATCAACAGGCTTTGTAAATAAGTGGGCTTGTAAATGATGAGTGGGTTTGTAAATAAAGGGTTGACTTTCTGACAAGCTGAACACCTACCACTTCAGACAGAGCCACAGTGGTGACCAGCACCTCTGAATCACAGGCTACAAGGCCTTTCTACACTCTGAGACCTGTGCCAAAACCACCCCTTATCTTTGCTCTTCTTTCCAGGCTTGACAGAGAGACGTTTCATGTGCTGCAGTTGCATTTTTCAACTCTTTTAGCCTCCTTTTGCACCCACTGAGGTACCTGCCACCAGGAGGAGATGGTGGGTAATTCCTCCAGTCAACTCCAATCCTTGTCCAGAATTCTGGGACTTCCTTCTTATTTAGGATAATGGATGCAATTGCTTATAAAAACGGGTTGTTGGGGTTTTGGGTTGGTTGGGTTTACTTTGGATAGGTCTGTTTTCATCACCACCGCTATCCTGGCACTTGCCTGTGTGCCCATCTCTCCAAGACGTGGTGGAGAAACCTTCCTCTTATGGCACTGAAGGGGTGCAAAGGAACTTGCTTTAATTCCCAGCTTAGCTGCCACTTTTCCCCTGTGATCATTAGCAAGTTGCTCGGTCCATTCAAAAGCAACTTCTAAAGTAACCCTGAGCCTACACCTACCTTTCGCTGCCACCACACAACTGCCGGACTGCATCCCACCATCGGTCCAGCCAGCACCTCAGAGCCCATGTGAAAGTCACAGGTTGTAAAGAGGCCCCACAAGCTCCCCACCAATCTGTGCACGGTGTTGAGACCTCGACTGTCAACGCAGGGCTGGAAAAGCATCCCACCAGCCCTGCCTGCAGCTACATGTGTGCCTGATCCTTCCTTTCTCAGCTGCCCATGAGCATGGACGAGCAGGGAGCAGCAGCAGGACCAGCTCCTGGAAATGCTCCCCTCACTGTCAACTAGGACAGCACTACCCAGGCAAGGGTGATGTCTGAGGCTGTGAGCTCACGAGGGGGAGTTACGGAATCCTTCCCGCTGGGGCTGGGCACCTGGAGGGCTGGTTACAGCAGCCCTGAGTACCCAGGAAAGATGCAGGTCCGGTGCCTAGGACTGCAAAGGGGTCCGTGGTGTGATTTCCAGCCGTTCTAGGCATATAACTCCATTCAAAAAATGCTGTCTGTGTGTTGAGACATTTTTTTCTTTTTTTTTAATTATCAAAACCTTGATCTTTTTGTTATTGACCCTCTTTGTATCACTTTTTTAAAGGTGGCGGTGGAGGAGGGACCTAGTTAGTAATGCTTCCATTCCCCCCTTAGACAGGAAGCTTCTGAGGACAAGAAATGTCCCTTATTAGATGCTACTGCACCAGGTAACCTCATTTTGGTTTGGTGTCTAGACAGTAAAGCAGGGAAGAGCATTAATAAAAATGGAGCATCCAAAGGCCTGAAAGTTCTTGTTTGATGGTCTCAAGCTCACCTTTACTAAAGGTGAAGTCAAACCTCTGAGTTTTTCAAGGATTTGTGTTGAGTTTGGATTTTTGGGGTCTGTTGTGTTTTGACTCCCAACATGAAGATGACCCGATTTGTGTGTGTGTTTGCGTATTCGTGTGCGCTGATTGTGCATTGCTTTTATTAATCGAAGTAGAAAACTTCAGACAGAGACATGCTGCTTTTTCAGAAGTTACACTGTACTGCTGGAAAAAAAGAAAAATTAGGTCGATTCTTTAAAGTGACCAATATGGAAAGATGTCCCTCACTTTTAAATTCGCTCACTCCGAGTAGAGCAGCCTCAGTGTTTAAAAAGAGCCGTTTCTGTTTACCTCTGCTTGTAACAATGTGGGCCAAAGACTCATGCCTATATGAATCTTTTCTAGGAAAATACTTCAGGCTGCTCCAGTGATCTCTCTTGTGGCTGCTATGAACCTCTGTTTATGTTGCCATAGCTTTGTAAAAATGCCAAGAGAGAAAGAAACTGGCCTCCTATTTATGTGCATTCTGAATTGCTGTCATAAGCAGAGGCCTTGATTCATCGGTTTGGGAATCCATGAAGTAAATGCAGCTCCAACTTGCATCATCATGAGGCGTGCTGGGGAAAGGGTAACGGGAACGCTGCGGTTCCTCGAGACATTTGGTTGATGGGTCTGGGGATATTCTGAGTTGCTGACAAACTGAAAGCAGCCTATTACCGCCTCCAACATCAAGATGCCTGAAGGTAAGGTCAAACCACCATTGCTCTCTTTCCTTCCCTTTGAGTGTAGGTTTTCAGCTAATGTGCTTCTTGGAGGTGGCCTCGGGCACCTCCCTTGAAAAGGCTGGAGGCTAATCCAAGCGCATATCGCAAAAGCTCTGCATCGTCCTGCACTGCAGGGAAACAAAGCTCTTAGTTTTGCAGCTTGGCTATGCTGCTTAATGTTGTGGTTTAAGCCCAGCCAGCAACTAAGTAAGTACCACGCAGCCGCTCGCTCACTCCTCCCCGATCCCAGTGGCATGGGGAGAGAATGGGGAAAATAAAACAAAAGTAAAACTTATGTGTTGAGATAAGAAGATAAGCACATAAGAACAGATTAATAAATAAAATTAAATATAATAATAACAATAATAATAATAAAATATAATAACAACAATAACAATTGTAATGAAAAGGAATATAACAAAAAGAGAGAGAAATAAAACCCAAGAAAAGACAAGTGATTCATAATGCAATTGCTCACCACCCGCTGACTGATGCCCAAGCAGTGATCGGCCCCTCCTGGCCAACTCCCCCCAGTTTATACACAGAGCATGACATTCTATGGTATGGAATATCCCTTTGGCTAGTTCGGGTCAGCTGTCCTGGCCATGCTGCCTCCCAGCTTCTTGTTACACCTCCTTGCTGGCAGAGCATGGGAAACTTAAAAATCCTTAACTTGGGATAAGTGCTACTTAGCAACAACTAAAACATCAGTGTGTTGTGGACATTATTCTCACACTAAATCCGAAACACAGCACTCTACCAGCTACTAGGAAGAAAATTAACTCTATCCCAGCCAGAACGAGAACACTTTAAAAAAAAATTTAAAAAAAAGAAAGAAGAAAAACAACAACAGGAAGGAAAAGACCAATGAAAATGCTAATGGACTATCTCTGGGGAAAAAGACGAGGCACAGGTTTCATTTAAGGTAACGCTACGCGCGCGCGCACACACACACACACACACACACACAGAGCAACAACCAGTTGGTGGATGAAGGTTGCTCTCTGACACAGCCCCTGCAGAGGGAATTCCCCACATCCAGCAGCAAACCAGCAGCTCAGCTTGGCCAGCAGCACCCAGTTATCCCCACTCTCCTCCCCCTCCGCACCACTTCTGAGCTGCGATTCATATAGTAACTGCTGAAGTAAAATCAGGAGAAATGGGGACTATATATAAAGGAGCTGGAGTAAAGGCGAGTGGCACCTCAATTCTGCTTCTGAGTAAGTCTTCTGTTTTTAGAAAAAAAGCGGGCTGATGCACGCACAACCCCTGAGCCGGCTCAGTCCCCCATGCACGCCTGCTGCAGGGCTGCCAGCAGCTGCCAGCTTGCAAGGCACGGTTTTCCCTGCAGCCCCTGCCTCGACGCCCGAGCACCCGAAACCACGCTCCTGCTGAGTCAGGCAGGACCAGCCCCTGCGGGCCACGGTCCCGGAGGGCCGGGCAGCAGGGATGCCGCCAGCGGGGCGCTGAGCCTCGAAATCACCGCCGAGCCTCTCCTCCATCGAGCTCAAGCCCCCCCTTGCTCAGCCTTGGCCTTGGGCGGCCTTCCTCCAGGGACGGAGGTGTCTGGGCGTCCCAATGCCTCTGCCGAGCTGCCTGCACCCATGCGTGGCATGGGTGTCCACACCGGAGCGGGCAGGTGACTGGGGAAACTGGGCTGGGCCAGCACCTACCTCCCGATTTCCAGCTTCCCTACTGGTGTGGAGTACTGGCCAAGCTTTTGAGTGGCTGCTCTTTGATTTTATTTTATTTTTCCTTGTTTGTTGCAGGTTTTTGCCCCCAGGAAAAAAAAATCTTCGTGAAGTTTTGCTTTCCCCCCACCCCTCACTGAATTAAAAAAAAAAACAAAAACAAAAGCCCAAATCCCAAATGTCACAAAACTCACTGCTGCTTCTCCAAAACAGAATTCTTATTGTCCAGCAGCCCTGACTTATTGACAGGCAGAGGCAAAGCAGACAGTCCTGTGACGGCAGTGGAAAGAAAAAAAAAAAAAAGAAAGAAAAAACACAAACACTCTCCCACGCGGGATACAGCTCAATTCCCAAGACCAATGCTGCTGCTGCAAGCATGACTCGGGCCGCGGAGCCGTGAGGTGCTGGGGAGCATGGGGCCGGGGATCTTCCCATCACCCAGGACGAGGGCCTTCCACATCCTGCGGGCCTGGAGAGGGGTTTAACACGGCGTAGGGCCACGCAAATGCCAGGGAGTTTGTTTTTCCCATCTGTGTGAGACGCGACCCAAAGCCAAACTAGCAGAGGCAGTGACAATGCAACTGCTGCAAAAAAAATGAATGCCAGCAAGCCACCTTGCCTGCCTCCCTGCCTGAGCCCCATCCCTCTCAGCCAGCAGTGCTGAATTACAAGGAGGCAGAAGCAGTAAGTGAGAATAAAAAACTGGTGGGGGTGGAGGGAGGGGAGAGCGGGAGGTAGTCCAGTTCACACTGGGTAAGAAGAGAAAACAACAATTTTTATTTAAAAAGAATCACTGCAGTGAAGCTCCTGATGCCAACCACAGAACAAAAGGAATGGCTTTTTTATGTACGTAAATGTGGTCAAGTATCTGCTATCTCCGTACAGCTGGTTCACAACGGCTACATGGGTTTTACCTGGAGGTGAAGCATCCTGGTCCCTCCCCAGTGGTGCCCAGCTCATGCAAGCCCCATTACTAAGCAGCAGGAGCTGCCCTTCCCAGGGGTGGCAACGAAAACCATTTCAGACAACCAAAATGTCCAACACCATCAGCTGTGGACACAGTTTGAGAGCGTGGCACTGAAAAGCCTTGGAGCGGCTGGAGGTGTGCAGTACGACCACGTGCATTGCATGGCCACGCACTTGCCAACTTTGCTTTGGGCACGTCCTTGGGTTATGATATTTTTTTTTCATGTGAAACCACCTCAAGGGATTTGAATGCTCATTGCGGTGGCATTAAGGCATCTCTGATTGCACAGAAGACTCTCTGCCTCTCCTCTCACCATTTGCCTGGGGATGCCCCCACAGCCAGTGGCAGAGGCTGTTGCAGGACACATTTGCAGGCTCTGTCTTCCAAGACACCCAGCAAGCCTGGGAAGGCTGTGCTCTACAGTATGCCAGCACGTGTGTGACTGGCAATTTCCAGCAGATCGTGCTTTAGCGATGCTAGTTCTTGACTGCATTTGTTATATACACCCTGCCGCCTTCTCCTAGTGTGGCTAGTCCTTGTAGCGTGGCACCATACACAGCTCCCAGCTGGGCCTGTTAGTTCATGGTGGTCAGTAACAGAGAAATGCACACACGCTGTGACAAAGAGTTTGTAGTCTAATTTGAACAAAGACACAGGGAAAAAAACACCAAAACCAGCATGGGAAGATCAGGATGGGCAGAGGCTAGAAGTAATGTCAGTTCAAGCCTGAGCTTTTCCAGATTTATGCCACTGTATTCATCTTTGAAACAACAGAGGTAAGTCTGGAGGATCTCCTCTCTGTTTAAATTGCCAAAATATATTAGCTGGGGTAGGAGGGGAAGAATCTACGTATTTATTTTGGTTTTGCTGTTATGCATTTGAGGAGAAACGAGATCTATTAGAAGGCTGAGCCTGACCTACAGCAAGGAGTTTGGTACCTGTCAGGGGCGGTAGTTTTTGGACTAGGGTAAGAGCTGTAAGTAGGAGCACAGAGCTGCAGAGAAATCTGTGTTCCAGTGCGAGAGGCATCACGTACTTGTCAGCTGGTGCCTCATCAAATAAATACAGCCCAAATTTCTGTGCCGAGAAGCTCCTGCCCCCGATTCTGCACGCACGTACTCAGTTCTCTGCAAACACGTAGCGGAGGCAGCTACAGCCCCGACTCCCGTGTGCTGCTTCCATGGGGGCCCAAGGGGTGGGGGTTTGCCCCCCACCATTTGCAATACCCCTCACTGCTGCAGGTAAGCGGTGAGGAAGGCTCCGTCTTTGGACCGCTGTCTCGTGCTCCCTCCCATGCACATCACGCTCCCCTCCATCGCCGTAAGCTGTCGCGCAACACCACACATCATCGAACTACGCTCCTGCCAAAACGAAGGTACCCACCGGGCTCCCTCCCGGCTGGCGAAGGAGGGATCGAGCCCCTCGGGGTGGGGGGGAGGCACACGGGGAATATGAAACACCCCCCATGATGGGCAAGGGCTGCCAGCCGCACTCACTGCCACCCCCCCGCCGCAAGCGGGAGGCAGAGCCTGGGAACTGCCCCGCTCTGGGTTGCACCTCGGTTCTGTCTCTCTCTGGAGATGCTGACAGCAAGGTTAAGCCACTGAAAGGCTGGAATTAATTCTTTATGGGCAATTTTCTTTTAAAGTGAGTTTTGATAAAGAAGTTTTTTCTCCTTATGCAAAGACATCTGAGGTGGTCAGAAGGGAATTAGCATCCTACAGGCTGTCCAGCGGAGCGCCCAGCACCATCAGAGGTGGCCTTTCCAGCTTAATAACGAGGGAAAGATGAACAGACACACAGAGGCAGAGACGGAGGAAGATGCTGGGTTATCGTGTCTGATACGGCCACCGGGCAGAGAGTCTGATTCACTTCTGGAAACACTCCAGTCTGATGCCGCAGCCAGACTGCTGAGCCCGTGGCTGCAACGTGGGCCTGCAACTGCCGCGAGTCTGGAGTGAATCAGCCACGCCACGGGCAGCCTTTTTCGGGGTACAAGACGCCAGCTGGCAGCGGGCAGTAGGAGCCCTACTGCGGCACGGAGAAAGAGAGCAAGAGCAACTCAGCGCTCCTGGCAGACAAACTACCATCTCCAGCCTCCTCTGCAGACAGCGATATTTTTTATTTTTTTTCTGTTTCACCCACGGAGACTTTGTTTGAGCACCTGCCGCGCACACGCGCGCTTTGCAGGCAAGCTCAGGGCGCTGCCTGTGCGCCGCGGCAGTTCAGCGTCGTTCCCATGGAGGCCCCTCGTCTTTTCTTGTAAAAGAACCGATTCAAGTAAATTCTGACTCTATATTCCCACCTTTGCTTGACAAACAGAACAGGGAAATGCCATTAACACGCAAGCGTTCCTCAAACCAGCTTGTTTTTGCTAGTCGCTCACTGCCAGTCACAGTGGAAACACCACCACTTCCTCCCACATGCTGTCAGTGCCTAGACTGTAGCTATTCTCTTTTAATTGAGTTAGCCAGCCCATTGCTTTTTTGTTATCCTGTACAAAGCAGCTACATTCTGCAAACACCTTGCCAGAGTGACTAAATCAGACGGTGAGATAATTATTTCCACCGCATCACTCACTTCAGTTCCAAATTGGCCATCAAAACACAGGCGGCTGTGAGGTTCATGGGATGGCCTCCGCAGTTAGGTAACATCACAGACCCACTCCCAAATAACTGAAGTCATCTCTGTTTTTTAAAAACCCAGACTTTACTATCTGGGGTGAAATCTCAGCCCACAAAGTCAGTGGAATCAGGATTTTGAGCCTCCCCCCCAGCCCTGCCCCACTCCAGCTTCACAGACTATAAGTGTTTCACAAACACCTCAGTTTCCACTAAAATAATACTTATTGCTGTTGTTGTTACTGCTGTCATTAATATGATTGAACATAGCTCACAATATTGCTTAAAGAGAAAAGAAAACCTTTGCTTTAATCATCAGCATTAGAAGTGGTAAATGGCACAGTTCCTTTGTGTATATATCTTAAAACTCGCCTGCTTCCAGCGCAGTTAAAAGCAGATCTGAATAAGCTCTCACAAATAACCACAGGACTATTTCAGGGGTGGAAGGATGCCTTTGGATAGCCTTTAATCATGGGTTTACTCTGGACCTACCGTAGGCTTTTATCTGGCCCTTGGCAAACATCACCAAGTGTTTGCCAGCACACACTGGGGGAAGGTTGACCTTCCCTCTTGCCACGCAGAGGACCTTGCCCCATGCTTGTACAAGACTCAAAATACAGGGGCTGTGAGCTTGGAGAGGTTTTACAGGCACTGCCGACAGCGTGAATCCTTCTCAAGCATTGTGTGGCTGCCCCTTGACCGGTGCATTTGGGACAGAGGAGAGGAGCAGTGGTTCCCCCAGCCCACAGAGTGGCTGCGAGGGGCAAGGGGGGAGATGAGGACACTCAATATGCAGGCTTGGCTGCCTGCTCGTGGAAAAAGAAGGACCATCTCTGCTGGACTGGCTGGTTCAAGGCAATCCTGTGCATGCTGAGCGCACGTGCTTCCTTGCACCTGTGCATCTCACAGCAATGCCTTCTGCTGGGACCACAGTCATGGCATTGCATGTCCAAGGGGCTGGCATTTCCCGAAAAGAAAAAGTGTTGACTAGCAATGGCAGCTGGTACCTTTGTGTCATTGGCAATAAAATTAATGATTAATTGAACTATTCACTACTTAAAATCAGCCTTCCTGGCCCATTAAACCCTTTGGAGTCTTGACGAGATTTCCTGGTGGACTGAGCAGGAATTGCTGTCTTTGTTCCAAAAGCAATACCCTTTGCCTTCTCCCTCCAACATGGAGCTGGAGAGACCTGGGCACGAGCAGGAGGATGTGGGTGGCTGTGGGGAGATGTTTACCTGAAGCCAAGGAAGCTTTGCTTGACTTTGTTGAGGAACCAAGGAATTATTCAGCATCCCACTTTCACTAAGGCTTCACCACATCAGGACCACTTGTTAACTTTCACTCGTCTTAAAAACGTTCTTCAGGCTACGCACTGCTCCTTATCTGATCTCTGGGCTCTCAGTTCCTTCTCCATGACCACCTTCTTCTCTCCCTCAGCATCATCTTCTTGGCCTTGCCGTGACCTCGGCTGTATCGCTGGCCATGGCTTTGCTGCTGCTTTCAGCCTCCCCTTGCCCCTCTGCACAGCTACGTTCCTTCAGGGCCTCTCCAACAGCTTTGAGTCTCCTGCTTGTCTCTCTCAAGAGCACTGGGTCCATTCTGGTTAGCTCTATCCCAGCTCAAGATCTGCTTTTTCCCATTCTCCCAGTGTGGCTGAAAGCCTCCTGGCAAGGACCTCCAACAACCCTCTCCTCCAGCTCCTCTAGACCTAGCCACACAGCACCGACTCCTCTAAACACAACCAGCTCCTTATTTCTGACCATCACCATCCTCCATTCTCTTCCTCTTCCCTGGCCTCCCTTCCTCCTGCTTGCCAGAGCACCAGTGGCTGCAATATCTCTCCTGCTGTGCCTCTTCTGCCCCTTCCCTCCCTCCAACCTCTTCCTCAAGCTTCCTCCCCTACTCTAAGCATGACCCGCTGCACCATATATTCCTCAAACTCTCCCTCACCCTCCACTTACTTACACCTCCACTTAGCAGCCCCGCTGCCGCCTTCCCCCATGGCCAAGGCCACCGCTGCCCCTTGGGGAGCTCTTTTGCTCCCTGTTCCTTCCTCCAGCCTCCCCTGGGGTGGTCTTCAGGCTTCCTCCTGGCCCGCTCCCTTATGGTGTCCCTCCCGCACTCCTTGCAGACCTCTTCCTGACCCCATCGCGGCTCCCATTTCCCCACCCCATAACTGACTTTCCCTGTGCAGCCACAAGCAGCAGTTCATACCTACCCTCCTCTTTTTCTAGCCAGTTTTAGCTTCTCTCTTCCTTTTTTTTGGTGGGGGGAAGAGCTGTCTTTATGCAATGATTATTATTTTTTCTTTCATGCCTTTCCTGCTCCTCGTGTCTGCATGTACCACCTTATTTTGAGAAATAGCTGACTTTTTTACTTCTCCTCCTGGCCAAAACCCACTTCTCCCCTCCAGACCTGCTTGCCCCTTCCCTTGTGAAAGCCAAAGCTTATTCGCCTTAGCAGCATGTACTAAATGGCCCTAATGTTCCCCAGCTCAACCCGGCAACTGAACTGAACCAGATGTCCTCCTCCGTACTTGCTCCTTGCATCCCCTGGGTCCATGCCTGCAGCCACCCTGCTCTACCTCATCCATCCAAAGATGGAAGAGTTTTTCCTGGGGAAGATGCAGTTTGGCCAGTCTGGTAAAGAGCAATGCTGATAATCCTTCCATCCTGACAGACTAATTTCAGTACCAGCCCATCAGCAGGGGTGTGCTGGAGCGGCTAGAAGGAGAGGCAGCACATGAGCCCTCACCTTCCCCTGCCAGAAGTCGAACCCATCTCCTCAAGCTGGTCGCTGGGGGAATGAGTTGTTGGTACCAGATCTACAGTCTTCATCCTGGGAACACCAAGCATGTGGAAGGAGGAGAAATGGGTTTATCGGGGCCTTTAGGGTGTGCGGTTTGTTTTCCATAAGACCTTGGAGGAAAGATGGAGGTTTGGAGCAGCGTAACTAGCTGCCTGTGTCCTACAGTGCACTCTCCGGGGTTTAATAAGGCACAAGGCATCTATGGACACTCCCCCCCAGGTGGAGTCTAACAAAATTAAGTGCCTAATACATGTTGAGAGCCTGCAGCAGATGCCCATTTGCACATGCTCACTTGATCTGTCTTTCCTCTCCCAGCTCAGGATTTTTCATAAAACTTCTAGGGCATCATTAGCACCCTTTCCCTCACTCACGTGGGAATGAACCTGGCCAAATGTGTAAAATGTCATTTTAGAGGGCTAAGGGTATCTTGCTAACTGCAGACACATGCACACATATGCTGTATGCAAAACCTTCATGTTTTACTCAATGATTCTGCCTTTAATATAAACTTTGAAAAAAAAAATCAGCCAAGCCAAATAACCTTGTCAAATATCTGCACCTAGCAGGCTGCGGGATGGTAAGCAGCGTAGAAACCGTGCTTCACATTAAAAAAAAAGACAGAAGAAAAAAAGAAAACCTTTCCCCCCAACTTCCTGCATTAATCCTCTTCGCACCCCCCCGCGCGCTGAAGCGCACACCCCCCCACCGCCTCCCAGAAATGAGCTCATTGGTTTCCAGAAAACACCGCATCGTCCCGTCCCCGCGGCAGGGATCCCAGGTGCCTGGGGTGCCTTCGGCTTTCGCGTGGGTGCCGGTGCCCCCACGGCACAGGTCTAGCTGGCTAGATGTGGGCCAGATGCCCGGCGAGTGGCAGCACGTGGGGACGTGCGCTGGGGAGCTGGGACGGGCTGTGTCACCGCCGTAGTGGATGGTGAAGGTTCGGCAGGGTCCCTCGGCAGGAGCCGACCTATCACAGCTCCGGGCTGATTTCAAACTTCCCTTTTGCGGTTTATGTCGCCTCGATTTATTCATTTCCTCGTAATTTACAGATAGACATCAATGCTTGCTATATTTAAACGGTGCCTGTATCTGTGTGGGGATTGTAGGTGAGCCATTTTATTCGTAGAGTGATGGTTTTAAAGGAAAGTGAGACTTCAGAGTCACCAGTCAGGCTGGCGCTGTCTCATGAGCGAGTATGGGTGACCTGCATCCGTGCCCAGGGATGCCAGGCAAACCCCCTCCCTGGCCCAGGGCACCTGGGACGCAGATCGTGGCTCCTCCACCTTCCTGCCACCCCACCACAGAGAAGGCTTGTCCATCTCTCTCCCATCCGCTGCGCAAAGATCAGCCACCATCTGGGCTAATTAGTTCAAATAGTAAAATTGTTAGTGGTGCAATGAAAACTTCCAGGATTTGGTTATACTGGGGGCGGGAGAAGCTCTGGAAGAAAAAAATTCTGTTTCATTTAAAACAAAAAAAAGATTTTGCACTATTCCCATGCAAATGTCAGTCATTTTTTTCACCATTTTCTTTCAGAAAGCCCGAGCCTGGCAAAAGCTACTGTGACCAGTGCTTCAGGACGGTGACCTATGTTAAAAATCACACAGCAGCAGCACCTCTGGATGGAGGGTCTCCAAATATTTGGGGAAAAGATAAGATAGATATAAGGGATGAGGATAGCATGAACTCTTCAGACCTGGTCTGGGTTTTTCAGCTGTGTTGTGAAAAACCCCTTGCTCTAAACAGCTCTGACCTTTCCTATTTCTTGGAGACTGACGTCTCTATAGTAGATACATGATGAGGTCACTCACCCTGTTTTTGAAGTCTTTCTCTCTCACTACTCCTCGCATGGGTTTTTTCTGTGGGAGGGGACAGTCATGAAGAAGACTAAACCTCTTGATCATGTGTGAAAAAAGGAAATGAAAATGAGTTATTGGAGATGTAACTAGACCTGACCCATAACTTTGGTTTCTGAGGATATAAAAATCATGACACCCAGGAGAAGTTTGAAAGGAAAAAGGTAGGCATCTAGCTCTAAAAGTGATTTTATCTGAAGCTAGATGCTCTGTGCTAGAAACTGGAAATGCTCAGCCTTCTGTTTTACGAGAGAATTATGAATGGCTGTAACAGGAGCGTGAGAAACAATTGATTCAATCACCTCCTTGAGAAAAAGTAATTTGAATGTGGTGGCTCGGGCTGAAATAAGCTGCGTGTCAGCTTCCTATGGGAAAGCCTAGCATAAATGATTGCCACAATTATATTCTGCTGAGCATTTTATGGTTTCTAGGGTGAGAATCACAACTGGCAAGACCCAAGAACATCCTATTCACAATTACAGGAATTGTGGTGTTGTCTAGAGGTTCACTTTCAAAGGTGGTGCCCCATCATGCTTGGCTCTGTGCAATCAGTAAGAAGCACTGCCTTTAGAGCTTGCTGTCAGTGTAGAGGAAGACTGAGAGAGGACCCAAAAGAGAGCCAAAAGTGTTAGCTAGACCCACAACAAGGTATTTAGCAATGCACATTACTAGATGGTTGCAACCACCAACAAAGAAAATTTCTTCATGACCACATACCAAGGCTGGTACCTATATTAGACCAGTAGAAGAAGGCATAAGACCACATGAGATGAGATAAACAGTCCTCTGATACATGAGCAGGATTTACCCATGAACAGAGACAGGCTAATGCATTTTGGAGACAAACAGCAGAAGTGCTTGAACCTGGAAGTGTCTGACCTCTGCCTGTGCTGCTCTAGGCATCCCCAGCTTGGAGAGAGAGTCTGCATTTTGCAGACCTGAAGAAATCAGGGCATTCCTCTAGCTGCCTGATCCAGATTTAAACATCTGCTCTTCACGAAGGAAGTGAGAAGGAGCAAGGTGGACAACATGACGAGGATCCGATGAAATGCGTTTCATGCATGTGGTGACGCACACATTGCACTAGTATTGACATAGCTGAGAGAGCTTGGCAAGCATATTTCAGCTTCTAAGATGCAAGTATCTGCTCTAACCTCACTAGATTCATGTGGACATTCACAGACCTTCCTCTGGTAGGTGGTTTCATTGATACTACATGGACATCATTTCTGCCTGGCCAGGAAAGGGATTAAAAGCTGGGGTGAGTAGCCAGGCCAACCGGAATACACAGGTTTTTTAATTTCAGACATTTGTAGAGCAAGAATGCAGAAGCTGGTCTTGAAACCAAAACAGAGCAAGCCCAAGGGTCAAAGATGAAACCACTTCCCAGGAATATGGAGGACACGCATTACTTGTGGTTTGAGAAAAAGTCACCTAACTCTGTCTGTTCTCTTAGCTCGAGAGGCAGAATTTGTGCACAAGTCATGACCTGTCTTTTGAAGGGAGCGGGACATGATAGCCAAAGCCTGGGAGACTGATTTCAGAAAAGTGTCCTGCACAAAGTCCCGTGTCTGGCCTCAGTTGGCAGCGCTGTAACTGGAGCTACTGGAAACTGCCAGCTGGCCTGCAGAGACGTGTGAGGCAGCTGTGCTGCGCCAACACTGTGGAAACAATAAAAATGCATTTGCAAAATGAAGTCCTGTGTTTCATCTCCATTGTTTCTAGGGCATGAAGCTACTCCTATCTAAGAGCTGAAAATATGGACTGGGCTCTACCTTTTCTTGACTATTGCCTTTTTGTGAAACACCACCCTGTGCAGAGCCACTCAGACATCAGCTTTCAGGTCAAACTCTGCAAAGTGGAAAAAACAAACCCAAGCCCAGAACCAAGGCATCTGGCTTGTTTTTCAGTTTTCACTTGAGCACAGGTGACTGCCTTACTCTCTTGCCAGTTGCCAAAAGGGCAACGGCAACCCATCCAATCAGCATGTTCATCAGTTATTCGATGTCTATAGCTCAAGGAGTGTTATTTTGAGACACCTAAGTTAGCTCCTCCTTGAAGGTCATTTCAGCACAGTCAAGGCGCTGAGCATTTTGCAGGCATTCGGGCAGCTGGTACCTATAGCCCAGCAGCGGAGTCGGCTGTGGGACGCGGTGGGTATAGCCACCCCGCTGGGATGCAAAGAGGATGCACTACCTGGCTACACGCTTGAAAGCTAAGTGCGTGCTGGAATGAGCTGCACACCAGCTACCTCCTAGCTGCTCTGAGTCACAGGGACCTGTCTACTTCTCTTTGGAGACGACCAAACTCACGAGCACTTGATCACAAATAAATAACTCTTGGCCTCCTACTAGCCAGATCAGAGTTCAGATAAAAAACACCCTGGCAATCTTTAAAATCTTGCTGTCCGAGTTCAACTAAACTTGACATATAGTTCTGCCTGGGAAAGGAGATACTATGATTGTTTCAAACTACTTGGCTTGGGTTTTTTTTGTAAGTAAGTACTCTTTCTCTCTCTCCCCCCCCTCTGCCTTTCTACAAGTATACACAGACAATGATCTGAGAACATGCAAGAGAAAATGCTTTACTTTTTCCTGAAAGCTCTCTGCCGAAGGTGGTGTTTCCCCACCTCCACGCTGCTGACAAATGCTGATGTAAACAGCATGTATATGCCTGTCTAAAAGGCCACAGGGGTTTTCACGTGAATCCTGTGTTTTTTCCACAAACCCTATTACACTGTATTTTAGCTTAAAATATATCTCCTCACTTCTGGTTAACCTACAATCTCTTTAAGACTAATACAGTTTACAGCAATAGGCAAAACCACTTAGCAGAGCCAAATTTTGAATATAGGTACTTCAGCTGCAGAGCTCTGGCACAAAACCCTTTCAAGAAACAATTGTAAGTGCGGCTGTATTAAAATCAGAGAAACCAATACTGACACAAATTGGACGCTGAAATTGTTTGAAAACACACCAGCTATGCCTTGGGTGTTGATGGAAGTAAAACATGTCATTTATAACGCCACCGAAATCATAACAGGAAGGAAGTAGACCTCAGAAACTATAAACAGACGTTAACAGAAGTAGGAAGTACTTCAAATGCTTTCACGTAGTGACTGTAAAAAAGATACTAAAAGGAGAAAATGTTTTCAGGGTTTTTTCTTGTTTGCTTTTTTTTTTCCACTTTACGTATCCATTAGTCTTTTGAACAGTAAGAGATGGTCACAGAAGTCAAACATAGCTTTAAAGTCATCATATGCAAAATAATTTATGGTTCAAATCAACAGCTTGATTTTTCCTTCCACTCTTCCCCCTGCCCCATCCCTCCAAGAAAAATATCTCAACATCTTTGCTTGGTTAAAATAGGTCTTTCACCTGCATCTCTCTGCATTCAAACTAAGCAAGTTGTGTTTGGCCAGAATGTAGATTGTGCACTTCTCCCTCCCTCTTCACAGCCGCCGGCTTTAAATCATGCTCCATCAAGGAAAATAATTAAAAGCTTATTCCAAAGCTAAAAATAATGCACCTCGACAGTCAACAGGAGCCTCCACATAAAGAGAGAATTCCCACCCCCATCTTCAGACTCTTCACAAATCTCCTACCTACTTTTCAGGCCTTGCTCTGTCTGCAAGCTACGCACCCAAGGACCCTCCTCAGGACCCCAGTTTCCAGTAAATAGGGTCTGCCCGGTGAAATTCACTCCTAGTCTTCACTTCACTATTTTAGTTCCCTTGTCATCCTCCTTTTCACCCTTTCCCAGCTTTTCCCACTTGAAAGCACTCTGGAAACAAGTAGTAACCACCAGCCACCAGTAACCACCAGCTCCAGCTCCAGCCGCCAGCCCGACCAGCAGCGGTTCAGAGTCCCCAAGTGCTGTGCTGGGCGGGGGGGGGCACCAGCCCGGCCCCCAGCCCCGGAGGGCACGGAGGGCAGGGGCAGAGCTCTCAGGTGCGTGGCAGCACCAGATCCCCAGCTCAGGGCTCTGCAGCATTGTCCGTGGTCCGGGAAACCAACAGCCAAAGGGCAACCTCCTTTTTCTCCCTTTTTCTACTAACTGTAGCTAATAGTGCAGACATTTTCGTAAGAATAAATCCTTACCTTTTGACCTTTCCCTGCACTTTTGGCTTAGAACACAGTTCCCCATAGACTTAGCCAGCAGTGCTGCCCAGGTTCACAGCGCAGAACCGCGCATGTTAGATTCGCCCCGCTACTGAAAACAACACATACGAATCGAGTTGGTAGGGAATAAGGACTTTATTCTAAGATGTGAGCTGAAGCAATGCGCATAAGAAGCAACGACCACTAGGAAAAAGTGAAAAACACATCAAATATTTGTCTTGTACCAGTTCAGTTTGAACACAAAAGTCCCTTTCAGTAAAATGTATGCACAGGCCAAAAGCATATGCAGAAGCTCTGAAGGTCACCTAGAGAAGTGCTTTTAATGTCCAAGAAAGAGGTCTCCCCTATGAAAATATTTGTCAGGAAAAACACTTAAAGTAACAAAGAACACAAAAGTAAAAATGATCTCTTAATTCCGCGTGGCACTGTGGAGGAGGGGGATAATATATCCCAAAAGAGTATGCATCTTTAAGATGTATAAATTCAAAGTCCCTAGAACACAAGTCTGCTGCCAGACCAAGTACCAGTTTTTCTTTCTCATTTAGAAAGTCAAGTGAAGTATGTCTGCTAAGCATAGGGTGATCATGTTTTGGAGTTAAAGCTAGGCAGATCACACAGTCTGCTTGCCAGCAAGGAAATTTCACTGACATGCATACCCAACAGACCTCTTCTCTTCCTCTTTATAATGGCACCCTATCATTAAAAGCTGCAAATTGCATCAAATTGTACTCCTGCAAAATTTTTGAAAACAAACATTAAAACGAGTATTTCCTTGACTGTCTTAATATGGGAGGCCAAACGCTGCTCTCCTTGAGCTCTCCCTTCACATTCATTTCAGTACCATTGGAAGGAAGCTGCGAGTGCTCACAAAGAGCAGAGCTGGCTCTCTTTAAGTCAGAGGTGGTGGTTATTTTAACCTGGCTCATGCATACGACATCAAAAAAGGGCTACCAGGACCATTTCTGTGCTATTTTCAAGGTCTGACAACTTAACTCTAATGCATACATATATATATATATATAATGCATAGTAGCTTTCAATTATAAGGAAAATGTAATTTATTTTTAAACCTGCTCTTCGGGACTCTAGAATTCTAGTGGTTAATCCACTAAATCCACAGGTAACATGAGCTGAACGGTCACTTTTCTTAACACAGTACCATAAATGCATCACCTTAGAAACTGCTATTATGGGGGCTAATCCAGTAACAACAGTGGCAGCAACAAAATTCATTGTCAGGACAAATGTCAGTCAGGCATTAAAAAAATATGGCTCTGAAGAATTGCATTGTTTTTAAAAAATACACTGAAATATTCTATAGAAGAATATAGGCATCACACTTATGAATCTAAATTTATAACCACTTACATGTATTAGCTATTCTCAACAAACCACCTACGTTTGCTACCCACCTATAGTAGCTACAGTTTCAAATTGGGAACACCGCAAATTTATGTACTTTCCCTGAGATCAGTAATCCAAAATAAATAGCCCTGCAAATGTAACAGTGTAAACTCTGGATTTAAGTCTTCGGTAAGAATCAGTCCTCAAAACCCAAGGAGAACATTAAGCAAACGTAAACATAGCAATATTTTCGTCAGTTTTGAGTTATTCCCAGCAACAGTGGAACCTATGTGAGATGTAGCATCCAAATATTGAAGACCCGTCATTTGTATCATACAATATGGTTGTCCTAGTTCACTTTCCTATCATTGAACCCTTGAACACATCCAGCTGTGATGTGGATCTCCAAATTGCGACCCAGATCTGCTCCTCCACTCTGCATAATCTTTACAGTGCCTTTAAAAACACTCTTTCTGAGGATCTTATTCTTGAATAGAGGAATGGCGAATAGATCTGTGATAATCCTCTGGACTAGTCATAAGTTCTGGTAAATCATAGCCTCTCAGCAGATGTCCACTGTTTTGTTGAGCAAAGTAATACAGCTGCCTGGCAAACATTGGTTCAACCTTAAGAACAGACAAAATGTTAATCAGACATGTGACAAAATTTCATGCTCCTCTTCTTAGTTATTTATGCTGGTTTTAAGTTAAAAACGAGGCAGGACAAAACAGTTCTGCTTACCAGAATGGGAAAACGATTTCAGTGGTCTCACTAATCTCTGTTTTAAGCCAGGCTTTGCCTGTTCTGCTGCCAAGTGCCTTGCTAACTGCGCACACTTCTTACCTCCACGGCCTTCGTTTAGATGGCACGTACCAGTGACACAAATGATGTATTAGCAATTGCAGCCCCTTAGCCAGCCCCTGGGCATGAGCAGTGCCTACAGGCCAGACATGTCCGTGGCCACTTGACATGTTCGAATGCACACGCAGAGCGCTGAAAGTCTCGTCTGCATTGTACAGTACTTTGAGGACTTGACTTGAAATGCTGGAGCGCTCAGATAGACTGAGATACGTTGCCAAACAACTGTGTTTGTTTGAAATCAGACTTCAGTCTAACACCAAGGTTACTCTTATTTCTGTTCATTCAAGCTCTGATGAAGAATCTGTTCAACCACCACGAGGGATTTATATGATTTAATGCTGCCTTCACTTCTGTCTCTTCAGAAACCACCGTTCCCCCTCAGGGCTTTGGGCTCTGACTGCAAACATTTAAGTTGCACACTGAGAACAAACACCTGAAGCTCTCCTAACTCTCAGGGGACGGACAGGTTGGACAACTCTTCTCTACAACCCTCTCCTGCTGGTCAGCCAGCCCCTCCACATTAAGACACGGGCACCATTTTGCAGGAAAAAACACGCTGTATGTGGGTCCTACCTCTGGGAAGGGAGACAGCCAGAAGGGACCGCTGCCTTGGAGCAGCCCCACCGTTCCCCCTTCCCTTCCACCCATCGGCGTTCAGAGGCAGCTGAGCCCCTCCGATCCCACCAGGGGGAGACGGGAAGGCAGCAGGGCAGGTGAGCCAGACAGCTCCCAGGGCATAGCTGTTTGGTGGGATGGTAGAGCCCCACCAGCCCATGAGCTGGGACAGCCCGAGAGGTTGAGCAGGTTGAGGAGCAACTGGTAAGGGGGAAGCAAAGCTCTGGAAAGAGCAGGAGGTACAGGCTCACAGGAAAGCTGCCAGGGCAGGAGATGGAGAAGGGGGCTGGAGAGGGGATGCTACGAAGGAGGGATGGAAAGCTGGAAAGCCAAAATGGGGATGGAAAAGAGTTTAACAAGAGATGGGGATGGAGAGCTACCTCTAACCATCCCACAGCTTGGGATGGATTTATGAGCTTCCCACCTTCCACCCCAGAGATTCGCTAAGCAGCAGCGTACCAGTTCGAAAGCTACGCAGCTAAGGGGAGGCCAAGGCTCATGACAGAAGTCTGACCTGTGACCCATGCTGCTACCAAAGGGGCTTTCGAAAAATTAAAAGAGACACCAGTTTTCTTCCCAAGTATGCGATAAGCTAAACCCTACCGCTAACGTGTGCATTATCACCTCTCTTGTGGTTTTATGGGCCAATACAGCCAATTTAGAAAGTAGCTGGTCTCAGTCTCCGTCATCACCCTCTCTCAGATAGCATCCCGAAACACTAGCTTTGAGTGTGTGCGAACTGTGGTCAGTCAGCTCAAAAGCTTGCCAGCTACCTTAACCCCAAAGCTGCACGGGCAGCCCCTGCATCCCGTTAAGAGCTGAGGTCCCTGAGATGCAGGCTGGGATTCTGGAGCATCTTCAGGTGCAACGGTTGGGAAAGCACCGCATCCTGCACCAGCCTCATAGCCCAAGGAGCTGTGCAACTGGGCTGGCGATAACAACACAGCCCAGCTCTTCCAGGGTACCTTCCAGCTTTAGGTTTTGAAGGGATTTGCAAGTGATCACGGACAATGCTTACACTCTACAGAGAGGGAAATCAGGTGCTCTGCCCTACTGAGGGCTACCAGTCAGTCCTTGGCAGATCTGGGGATTCATCCCTGGTCTGGATGGTGGTGCTTTTTCAAGAATTTGTTATCTCCCTCGCAACCTACACAAGGCAGAAAAGCCTGACTGGCAGCTTCGTATCCTCCAAGGAATATGTTTCTTTTAGGTAAGGCAGAAGTCCTACTTACATGGGCTGTAATTAGCTTCCTCTGCCTCTGCGGATCTGGAAATTCCTCCCCAAAGCACAGAGCAACCTGGTATCTTGGCAGTGGACGTCCATGGTGAGCAAAGGCTTGCAGCTCTGGGAAGAGAGAAAGGGCTGTGTTGTAGGTTAACCCTGGCAGGCAGGTAAGCACCACACAGCTGCTTGCTCACTCCTGCTACTGGGATGGGGGAGAAAATTGGAAGGGCAAAAGGGAGAAAATTTGTGGGTTGAGATAAAGACAGTTTAATGGGTAAAAGAAAAAACAAAGACAAAACAAAACAAAGAAAAAAGAAGTGATGCAAAAAGCAATCGCTCACCACCAACCGACTGATGCAACAGCAACCTCTGGCAAACTCCCACCCCAGTTTTACTGCTGACCATGAGGTCATATGGTAGCGAATATCCCTTTGGTCAACTTGGGTCAGCTGTCCCGGCTCTGTCCCCTCCCAACCTCTTGTCCACCCCAGCCTACTTGCTATGGGGGCAGAGTGAGAAACGGAGAAAGCCTTGATGCTGTGCAAGCATTGTTCAGCATTAGCTAAAACATCCCTATGTTATCAGTGCTATTTTGATCACAAATCCAAACCATAGCACCACATGGGCTGCTATGAAGCAAATTACCTCTATCCCAGCCAAAACCAGTACAGGCCAGTAAGAAAGACTTTGTGGATGGCTGAGCTCCAAATGAAGGACCCTGGAGCACAGTGGGAGAAGATGAAGTAACTCCAGGGGAGGATGAGAGAGGTCAGGGGAAAAAAAAAAGAGGTAAGGAGAAGACACTGATTTTGGAGACTTTCCCACAGATCAGGGGGAGCTAGTTTTAACACTGCAATTCTTCTATTTGCCTTGCCTCACAAGTCATTTCTTATGCACAAATGGGATGTCTTCCAATTAGTATTTCTACTGGGCCTTGACAGCAGAACCTCCTGGAGCAGACACCGGTGGTAGCTGGGACACACTCAAGTGGATGCCCAACAACAGCACTGAAAGTAAGGGCTTAGTAGAGCCCGAGACTCAAAGTACTGCCAGGAATGAAATTCAGCCTCAGCTAGACACAGTCACGGAGCCACTGTCACCACTGTGCCAAGTGGGGGACAGGGAGGCATGGAAAGGTGAAGTACTTAAGCCATGCATCGAACCCGCAAAAGAGCCTGTGTCTTCTGTGCTCCTTTACTCCCTTCACTAACCCACACCCTTGCACAAAGGGAAAAGGTCAAATGATGTTATTACTCCAATAGTCAAAGTGGCCCCTAAGAAAGATAGCTGGGGAGGCCTTCATAAGAGACTTCCACTTGAACCAAAATCATTATGTTGTGTTTTAGGCACTGTATTTCCTTCCAGAAAAAAAAAAAAAAAAAAAAAAATTGCTTCTAATATCCTCATTAATGTCTGCATTATGTGAAGTATTTCTACATAGTTGATTGGTAAAGATTTCGCTTTAATTTATAACCTTGTTCATGCTTTCTGGAAAAGTTGAAATTAATATTAAAACAAATGTCTTATACTGAAGCACCCCATGCTATACAGGGAAAGGAGAGTCTTCAAATGTGGCATGACAAACGCACCTTTTCCCAAAATACACCCCTGCCATTTCTACTCTAACTGCAAGCTTTTCAGACCAAGGTGTGAATGCAGTGGCTACCACAACAGTGTCCCAACCCTGGCTTGGGACTACTGGTCTTACTGGGAGGGTCAGTTATAAGAGTAAAACTATAGGCAGCTCACTTAAAACACAGAGTAAATCATAGTTCTCCCCAGGGTCTCCCTCAAAACCCTGTTTTCTTTTTTTTTTTTCTCCTTTCCCCCATTTTATTTGGCCTCAGCAATTCTCCAAATCCTGAAAACCTGTGGGAGTGCTACACAGCAGCCCGTGGCATGGACCTGGAGAAGAAAGCACTTTCCTTCCCACCAGCAGGATAATCGGGGCTTGAGGTCAGCCTCGTGCTTCTCCAAAACCCTCCACTTGCTCCATCTCCCTCTCCAGGCCCAAGCACCTCCTCCAACACCGCAGGGCTCCCCATGCACTTCCCCAAAATCTTCCCCATCTCCCGCTACTCTGGCTCCAGCCGCCCTTCCGCCAGGCCAACCCTCCTCTGGCTGCCGCCCTCACGCTCCCAAATTCTCTGTCTCTATCCTCCTACACTCCACCCAGCCCAATTTACTGCATTTATTACGCAGTACTCCTGAGTGACCATCCACCTCTTTTCTGATTTATTGCCATTTTGGCCTTCCCAACAGTATAGGCTGCTCAACACGGGCCTCGATGCTCCGGCACAGTTTGCATTGCAGGGTCCAGCTCCTCAACGGGGTCCCAACAGCTGTGGTCCACAGCAGTTCTGCATCTGCCCTTTCCTCTGCTGCTCAAGATTTCCTCTCCTGGTAGAGATCTCCTGTCTCTCTTCCCAAGGAAGGCACAGTTTTCTAAGGGGGGAATCTCCAATCTTGCCCACAGTCTGGGACCTCAGTACATTCAATTAACATGTAGATGTGATACGCCTATGGCAAGCCACTTACAAACCTAGCTGAGCATCAACACATGCAAAAACTCACTCTGCACACACCACAGGCTATGACTTCAACCACATGCTTGGGTTTGCACAGGCACTGGTGCATAAGTAATTTAGGTGGAGGAAAAAATAACTATTGCTTGAGCTTATCTTTGGGGTTAGGTGTCTAAAAAGAGATGTCCTGTCAACCGTTTGGAAGAACCCAGACTACATCTAAAAAAACACCTGAGAAAAGGGAAAGGGATTTCCAAAACCATCATCAGAGGCAGAATTATACATCTTTAAATTAGCATGTGATTGAAGCCCAAGCTAATACCCTGACCTCAAATTCCCCTTTTTAACTGTCAATTCTCATATCCATATGAGATTTCTCTCTTTAAATTCATTTCTTGCTTGACCGTTTTTCTGGGATGGTGCATCAACCCTGGAATATAAAGTATGCTAAAGCTGTTGGTTTGGGTTTGGTGGGGCTTTTTAATTTTGGAAGGCATTATTCTCCTGAGAGAGTCATGCCAGTGCTGATGCCCTGCTCTAATAGGAAAACACACCAAACCACAGGCACTCAGTTCACCTATAGCGACGCCACACATCTCAAAGAAGGGCCAATGTATATTCCTGCTGCTCAGGCTGTCCCCCGGGACAATGACTGGCTCCCACCAGTTTTGTTCCTCTGGGTGGACAGCTTTCCTCCCTCTAACTGCTCAGAAGTGCTGGGAAGCGGGGTTGAGGCTCTGCCCCTGCCCTCCATGGGCTGGAAGGAGAAGGCACCGTCCTGACGCGTGCCCTTGCCCCCTCTGTACTGCCCTGTGCAAACCCAGACCTTTCCACACAGCTCTGGAGAGGCAACGTACCTCCTTGCTTAGAGTATTGGGCAATCCTGAAACTCCAAAACTTGTGAAATCCTTTTCACCCCCAAGATATCTTTTAAACACTGGCACAGACTGGAAAGAAGGCTTTCTGCTGAAATTCATGCTGGTATTTGTATATTCTGAGCAAGATCTCAGGCTCGCTCTGGGTCAAGCTGAGAGCAGTGCCAGTGCAGACCACAGACCTACCCAGGACTCACACTAGCAGATCCCAGATCAGGAATCCACTGTCCTCTGTCACTCAGTTTGTGGAAAGACTATTTTGTTAGGTTCCTTCTTACACTTCTCATAGAGATGTGGGGTTTTGGGTGTCACCAGGTGAGCATCAGTTCCCTCCTCCTGGTTTGTGCAGGGGCATTGAACGTGCACAGAGAGCAGAATTTGACAGGATTATTCAAGAGTCAACTACCCCTTGACTGCACTTGCCTAGAAGAATTGAGGGGTAATTCTTACTGTAATTCATAAGGGAACACGAAGAGAGGACTCCCATAAAGGTGATGTGGAGAGCGACCGGGTGACGTCTCCAGAAACGTATCAAAGCCATAGCGGTAATTACCTGCTAAAAACTGCTGAGTATCAAAGAGCTTGCATGTTTGGTCCCGCTCCAGCTTGTTGGGTCGGTCACTGCAGAGCGCCAGAGGCCCATCCCAGTAGATCCTGCTTTGGCAAAGTCTCTTAGCGTAGAGGCCATCAGGTGCCATCCACAGTATTACTCCTCGTTCCAGGTGGTTCAGTAATTTTTCTATGTTCTTCCTCTGGCCGTTATCCTCTGGATAAGGGAAGATAACTTGCTCCAGGCTGCTGACCTCATAACTTTGGCCATGGGATATCCTACAACCTTCAGGACTAGAAGTTGTCACCTCCTTTACCAGTATTTCACGGTAATATAAGCAGATGTGGAGTCGACAATCTACAAGGACAAAAAAAAAAAAAAAATCATTGTGAATGTACATTAGTGTGAATGTTTTATGTTTCAAAGCTGTACTAAGACCAAGAGACAAGTTTGCATGAGATTTCTGAGTCTGGTGGTCACCAACACCCAGAAGAAAGGCTCACATTAGCAAAAATCACATAAAGGATATAAATACTAAAACTTTTGGGGCACGGTAGCATTAATGATCTCTCAATTTATTATAAGGGCTACTGATGTGGGAATTTGGTGGGAACTAACATCCCGCAAACTTCACGTTTCCGTTTAAAAGGAAAAGTCTGCACACTAAAAGTTCATCACATTTTCCAAGTTCATGTCACAGTTAAACCCACCAACTCAGTACACTTCCTCAGATTTAACCAGGAAGTAGCTGTGTTTCTCCCCAGATTTTGCATAAAAGAGGCTTCTGCACAGGCGACCTGCAAGCTTGCACTCAGCTGCCTGAAGAGAAGTGACTCCTGGCTCCAGCTCCAACAGGGCCGTACCTGAAATCCCCAGCCTTACTTCCAAATGGCCATTCGGTCAACTTGGCTGACCCCTAAGAACTCACACAGCACTGAATATCTATATCTATATAAAAAAAAATATGCGTGTGTGTATAATACGTGTTTATATACACATACACATATATACACACATACAGACCCTGATTCAGGAGAACAGTCCCGCTTGGGAAACCTGCTGAGTGTCATGTTATAGGTTTATCCGTTATTTCTGTGAAAAGCACATTCCCACACCTTCTCCCAGTTACTCAGAAAGTCGCCCAGCATCCGGACGTCTGCAAACCTGGCTGAAATAACTTCCCTTTTCTTTCCCGAATGCCTTTTTTTCACCACGAATAATGAAGCAGAGCAAAGCCAGATGGCACCAGCAGCAGCACAGTGAGGTACCCAGGTAACACCAGTTTTTGGGGGGGCTCCTCCCAAATGAAGAACTGAACTAAAAGCCACTGACTCCCAAAATTTCCAAACTCCCCTGGGAAGGCCTGATTTGGTGGCTCACTGAAGCAA
This sequence comes from Haliaeetus leucocephalus, assembly GCF_000737465.1. Lineage (NCBI taxonomy): Eukaryota > Metazoa > Chordata > Aves > Accipitriformes > Accipitridae > Haliaeetus > Haliaeetus leucocephalus. Next base: position 8,580,538 of record NW_010972809.1, on the reverse strand, counting down.
CCCAGCACTAACACCGTGAGCCAGCAAAGCACTTCCATTAACTTTAGCCACCTCCATCCCTTGGAGCTGGGGCTGCAAGTGCTCAAGTATCCTGGAAGAGAGAGTCTTACGCCAATACACCGAATTCATTCATTAAAGAGGTTTCTTGGTTTTTTCCCTCTTTCCCCTTTCCATCAGAAAGGAGGGAGAGTGCCAGGGCAAGTCAGAAGCTGGAGTCTCTTGTCAAGCTCCCCAGAGAGGCCGGGGGGTTTCGGACCTTACCTGACAGGGCGAGGGCTTCACCAGACCTTATGCTTGGCTCAATCGGGATGCCAGGAGTCTGGGACTCAGGAGGGGCACAAGCATAAAAGGTTCCTGTCACCTGACAACCTGTTTTCACAAACAAAAGTCAGTGACAGCTGCCTAAATCCTACAATAAAAGCTCGGGCAGAGATCACAGCGATGCAAAAGCGAGTCTTTCTGGGGCCCACTAGGAACTCTCTCTCTTCCCCCCTTCTTCTTAAAAAGGTCCTATTTCCCAATTTTTCCAGGTATGCCAACTCTACCAATCTCTCCAGTTGTTATTTGGACTGTATTGTTATTTGGGACTGTATTTATATTTTAAGGGAGCATTAAATACTCCCTTAGCATTCCAGTATTCCCCCTAGTCCTTTTTCCTTACCTAACATGTTTTTCTATTACAGAAATAATTTACATTTTTAACTAGCCCACAGTGCTCTTGAAAGTTGCCTGCATAAAACAACCCATTTCGTATAAGAAATTTTACTAAAGATGGGTATAACAATACAGCTGGACTTAACACTGTTTAAAAAGTAGGTAAAGAAAACTGTGCAGCAGGAGATTATTAGGGTTTTATTACCAGGACTACTATTAGACTGTTCCAAGAGATGCCTTTTAGTAAGTGGATTATAACACAGGCAATCGATGTTTTCCTCTGTCTCTTAATGTCAGTAAAAGTCTTTGGAGGATTAATGCAAGTGACTTGCAGACAAGTGCGCACTACCGTTCCCAATGGCAGAACCCACCACAATCAGAAGCTGGAGCGATGTGGATAAAAAACACCTACATCTCTTGACGCGTTTTAGAGCCCAATGAGAAAGCCAATACCAGCCACTAACAACTGCCTCCAAATTCAGCAAAGTGTCCAAATGTGTGTTTAACTGCTGCAGGGGATGTACTTCAGGGCAGAGTTCACTCAGCTTGCTACCTCAATTTTTTATTAGCAGATAGCTCAACTAAAAGCAAAGGATTCTGCCTAATAATTCCAATATACTGCCAGCAGAAGTTGCAGTGCACTGAGAATTTACTTCTTAGCAGATTTTAGATTTCTCTGCACCAAAACCTCTAGAGAGCTGTCCTCCGAGAATGTAGTATCTGCTCTAAGAAGTCCTTCCTCACTTCCCATCCTCTCCTGCCCTTCTGAGCCAGCTGCTTCTCCTCACAAAGCAAATGCCTATGTCCTCAGGTGAGTTATCCTGCAAGGGTCTATGGCATACGGTTCCCTTTCTCTTATGTTTTATCCCCTGCAGGCTTCAGCGTTGCCAATTTTCACAACTCAGGCTTTTTCCTAAGGACGCAGAGCTTGGAAAGCCATGATTATGTTAGGCTCTAGTACTGTGAGATCTTCGGGGAAGGGAACATCCTTTTATTCTGTTTCTGCTCTACCAGCCCCAAGAGAGACTCAATCCATGACAAGTTGTCTCATTGCTGCAGCACTAAAATAAAGTAATAATTTCAGCTTTCCTCTTGAGAGAATAATGCCATTCTAACCCACAAGGCTGGAGGGAAAACCTCACTGATGTGTGCCTCAGAAGGTCCAAAATCAGAAAGCGAAGCTAAAGGACACATGTTCCTATTTGGGGTTTTGGGGGGGGGTGGTTGCCTTCTTACTGCTCAGGGCTTTTGAGACACCTGAGGACTTTTGGGGGCTGACTTGTATCAGCTCAGAGGACTGCATAGCCCACACACCACATGTACGGTGGCAGCGAAAGCAAGAGCCAGGACAAAGGCTCTTGCCACGGACCCTGTGACTCTCTTCGAAGGGAGCCCAGCACTCCTCTCCGGCTACTTCTGCTAATTCCAATCAAAGCCACAAATAAGGAACCTGAAATCTGCGGTCCTCCTAGGTGACCAACCTCAGCAAGCAACCCTAAACAGGAGCGTCTTACCATTTTCACAGCCAGGCCCTTGCCAGTGATGACTGCGAGCTGCAAAAGGGACGCTGGCACACTGGTAGGGGATGTCGGGATGCGGCTGCTCCGGGGCAAACTCCCTCCAGTTCCGTTCGTGGGGCACCATGTAGTTCGGTACCTATTCAATTTAACGAGATTTTTTTTTTTTACTCGGCAGCTGTCAAAAACTAATGCTACGCATTGCATCAGCTTTCACATCTCAGCTCCTTGATTTTCTCTGCCAAAGCCCATGGAGGTCTAAGCACTGCCCAGGCTACACGAATGGCACTTCGCCACCACCACCAATGAGGCTTTCAAACGAATTTCTCACCACTGGTGTAAATAATAAGCAGGGTAGAATAACAAAAGGCAGTCAAAGCATTGCTGGTAAATGTTTGCTTGGAAGAACAAGGCTTCATTGGGCGCTTACATTCTGGCATCAACAGAATGGCAGTGCGCTAATATCTACCGTCCAACAGAAAAGAGCTATTGCTCAGGGATAAACAACACCAAGGGAAATCAACTGCCCTGTGGCCTCATATGACATTAGAAAAGTTGCTTCTCGATTTCTTAGTTTTCATAATAAAGTTTCTTCCCAGAGAGAACTAGAGAGCCATGCCAGCAAAGACAAACATAGCACATAGCACAGAAATTATGCTGCTGCTCAATGTACAAGCACCAAGCAAAATGCATAATTAATGTCACACCTGAGATGGTAGTGAAGTGTAAGGAGAAGTTATTGGAAAGGGATGGTTCATCATTAACGGTTGGTCCTCCATGCTGATCTGTTTTGCACCTACGTTCACCAGAGGGATGAAAATAAATTATGTCAACCACTTCTTAAGGAAATCTGAAATTGGCACTTTGAAGACAAATCCATACAACCCGCCTTTGAACAAGCGGAGGACTAAAATGCCCTTTGGCACCCATTTGGGACAGGATTCCCAGCCCTCCTTTGCAGGCAGCTCCACGAAGCAGCCTGTCCCGCCAGGCTCTCCACTGCCCCACAGGAAAGTGCTGCCCAGCCACTCCCAGTGTGCCACGATGCCCCCCCGGGCCGTGCCAAGCCTTTGCCTCCCGCAAGCCCTTCTGGGACCAGGGGCTTCTTGGAGAGCAGGCACTGCCCCCAGCCTCTGCCCAGGAGTCTGCAGGCTGGGCATCCCTCGCTCCCAGCTCTTCCCCCCGCAGCAGTTACCTACTGTCTGGCTCAAAACACTTCTGCTCTTCCCTGTATTCAAAACCTAGATCCAGCAAGCAATTTTTTTTTTTTTTTTGCCTGTCCCTTGAGCTGCTTGCTTGGCTCTCGCTACACAGAACTGGCAGGGAGGCTCCAGCTAAAAGAGCAATTCCTCCAGCGATGTGCAGGGCACCTGTCTGCATCTTCTGCAAGGGCTTCCTTTCAACGCTCCGACTCAAACGCCAGCAGTTCTCCTGCAGACGCAGCCTCTTAAGTCATCAGAACAAGCTGCACTTGAGCCCTGCCATTTTGGCTCCTCAAAACACTTTTAAAAAGTGCAGGGCCATTCCATAAAAGCACGCTTCAGTCCTCATATGCTTACAATGAGACATAATCACACTCAGTTACATTGGGAATTTGAGATGCTTTACCTTTTTTAGCTCCTTCTGGTACTATTCTGTACACTTTATAGGGATCTGAGATGTCCAGCTGGCTTCTCTCCACCAGTTCTTCAAAGTCATTGCTCTTGTTCAAAGCACACCTTAATCTTGTCTTCCAGGTAGGGGGATCTGGTTTATCAATGCCCTCTCTGAACTTTCCTTTAAAAAGAGCCCAGGCCTGGAAACATTTCAGATAATCAAAAGAACAAGAAGAAAAAAAAAAAAGAAAAAGAAAAAGGATCAACTACAAGGTACAAGTCCACAATTCTTGAAACAGCATATACGTGTGTGCTTATATGTGCATGAACTTACTCCCTGCAGACTTAGGCTGAGAAAAAAGCAGCATGGTAAGGTAGGAAAAACAGTTCAGCAGGCACAAGGGAAGGGCGAAAACGATCCAAGACAGCTGTGGAAATAGTCGTGCCACAGTGCCACAAGCATTTAGCTCCACACGGAGAAGTGGGAAAGGGCGGGTGGTCTCATCCCGCAAGCGCAGGGGACACCAGGGCACAGCCAGGGCCACCGGGCAGGCAGCCGGCGGCCGCAGGCACCCAGCAGAGCCAGCCCGCGGAGGTGGGCGGCGAGGACGGGACGGCGAGGGGCCACCGCAGAGCCTCCAGGCATCCCTGCCGCCCCGGCTGTGTCCCACAGCCCCAAGCCCAGGCTGAGCCCTACCTTGAAGAGGGCGGCATCCTCCTCGCGGTTGTAGTCCTGCTTGCCGGCGTGCTTCCAGGGGATGCGGAAGATGCTCTTCTCGTCGTTCTCCCACACCAGCCCTGGGTACTTGCCACTGTCTATCTGGTCGATCAGCCACTGGCGGAGTTTCCCGTTGCCACAGCTCACCGAATTCATCCCGCACTCTCCCGGCTCCAAGTTCATGCCACTCGTGTCAGGGGTCGGGTGTGGGGGGGCGTGGGGTGCCTCACCTCTCCGCACACACCCGAGCACCGGCGCTCTGGGGGGCTGTGGAGGAGGGGGAGAGGGGCGGGATGGGGGGGAGAGGAAAACCCACAGGTCAGGCGCCGGCTGCAGTCCCCGTGTAGAGCCCTGCCAGCGGTCCCCGGTCCCTGGTACCACACGTATCACGCCGAATGGCAGCTACAGTGTGCAGGGGGGCCCTGGGGGGGGCCGGGAAACACGGTACAGAGCCTCAGGAAACCAGGCACAGCCCCCCGCAGCCCTCTCGTGCTGCAGACTTTGACAGACTTCCCCCCTGTCCCGACACTGTTTTGCATGAGCATACACGGGTAGTTGAAATTTTCATTGCAAGGGACTTAAGGCACAAACCCCTTGTCCTGCTCAGAGTTCAACTGGGTTTTTACCTTTTAATCAAAAAAGAAAAAATTGCATAAAAATGTATTTGCATACGACAGTGCACATACGCAACATTAGACGCACGCACACGATTTGGAGGGCTTCACATGCAGTTATGATTTATACGGCATCTAACTGTAACATCAAAGTAGTTTTTACAAGCTCACTTAAGCAAGACACATTTGAACACATGATGTCCTATACATATCTACCCCTCCAACTGCTCCCAACAGGCATATATAGTAACATGCATATCTATACGTTGCAAATACCTAAAAGTGGAAAGACAGCAACCCACAGAGCCTGGCATAAGGGCACCGTCCCCAGGGCCGTGGGAGCTAGCAGCCAGCCACGCAGAGCGCCAGCTCCACGCAGAGTTGTGGGCACGCACCGGGAGCGGTGCAGCTCTGCAGTGATGGGCACCCACCCGAAAGGTCCTAACGTGAGGACACGGACACCAGCGACGGGGACCTGGCGTCAGGTTTGTCCCCCCCCCCGATCTGAAAAAGTGCTCGAATGCCCGAAAGCTTAGTTTGGTGGGTTTTTCCTCCCTCCCATTCCATCTAATCTAAAAGCGATTCCTCGCCCACTGGCCTTGCCTCTACACACCGGGAGACTTTCGGAGACCCTTGTCAGGCAGGTGCACACTCCTGTGAGCGGGCGGGCAGCTCCGCACCCCTCCTCAGGCAGCAGCATCCCCCCGGACACCAAACCCGGTCCCCCAGCTTCTCCCCTGGGCACGATGTGCCGGGGGGCGGGGGGGGGCCAGCCAGGGCCGCGGCTCACCCCTCCCAAAAGTCCTTTCCCCTCTTAGAGCATGAAGTGGACCCCCCAACACCTGCTCCCGCGACCCTCCCCAGGGCAGAACCTTCACCTCGGGAGCAGATAACGGGGTGGGTATTATTTTTTTGCTCTAAATTAGGGGGAAAAAAAATTATTTTTTTTAAAGAAAAGGCCCAGCGGCTCGCTCAGGTGCCGACAGCACCAAGGCAAAGCCCAGACGGGGGAAACCCGACCTGCCCGCACCGCCCACCCCCCCTTCTCCATCCCCGGCCCGTCGGG
>NW_010972809.1:8574083-8574364 GCF_000737465.1 Haliaeetus leucocephalus | reverse complement strand
GGGGGGGGGCGCAGCCCGGCGCCCTCTCTGCGTCCGCGTTGGTTTTTTTGTTTTTTTTTTTAAATCTATACAGACAGACGCATATACATAAATAGCATGGGGAAACTCCTACCTGCGATAGCCAGGCGGCTTTTACTGTAAAAGACCCAGCTAACTACCCCCACCAGAAATATTCGAGACGGCGCCGGCCGGGCCGCCGGGGAGACGGCGGGGGCAGCCGCCCCCCAGCCCCCCACCCCCGGGGCCGCTGCCCCTTGCCCGCACCCCCTGCGACCCAAAGC
>NW_010972809.1:8528333-8573796 GCF_000737465.1 Haliaeetus leucocephalus | reverse complement strand
GGGGGGGGGGGGGGAAGGAGCGAGGTCCGGGCTCGCATGAAAGTCTTTCTTAGCGCCTTTTGGGTTTCAAACACGTGTTTCGTGCCACGACGCTTTCTTGTTGTTGTTCTGTTTTAACGTCTCCAACATACATCCACATCCTTTCTGCCGTAACGTATCAGATCAAAAAACCAGTCATCGCGCGCGGTGCTGGCAGGCCGCCGGTGTGGAGGGGACACGCAGAGTTTAGGATATTAATTGCAAATCTTCAACGCCATCTTCTGAAATTTAAATGTAATTATCGCCACGTTTTGAGGGAGAAGTGAGAAGTGCAGGCGTTTTTAGATATCGGGTTTATAACACGCCATCCATCCTCTAAAAAAAGAATTGGCAGTGCCTGTCCGAAATCTTTTCAGTCACGAGTTAAGGCACCTTCAAAACATTGAAATGCGTCTTTGAGATTGGAGGTGACTGCCACCGTGAATCAAGATGAGCAACCACAGCTTTACCAAAAGACATCTGAAAGACTATCTGAAAATCCAATTTTGATTCCTAGGGGCAAGACTGTGTGGTATTCAGGGCGCCAACTGTAATTTCGTTAAGTATGAAACCACCTTGAAATATATCACTATAAAATGAACACTTCTAATGCCTTCTCTCTTTTGCACCTTTTAAGGCAGCAAATTCTGGGCCAGTGTGAAACATGCAGGTTTGATCTGCATTAGGTCAAACCCTTCTGGGGAAAAAAAGCATCTTTCTCAAATGCTGGAGAATGTTTTGAAAAAAATAGTTGTTCTCGTCCAAAGAAATCCATGTGTAGAGAGGTAGATGAGTTATACATTCAAAAATCTTTAAGAGAAGACAAAGTCAATCATAAAAAACCCAGACAGTACCTATGTGGGAAATATTACCTGGCTGGGTGGTTGGTTGCTGCAAGAACTCGAATAAGAAAACTGTCTCCAGTTGCCTAAACGTTAGAGGGGATGCTTAAAGCCAGACCCTACATGCACACTCGGCCTTTGCAAATAAGTCTTCTCATGAGTAAGACATGCTAATCTCATTAGCTTTGCTGACTTCGCTCCTCAGGGTTTCTGGACATCAGCCATTTCCATTTAAAATGGAAAAAAAAATTTAGGACCACCATTTTGGTCAGTAAAGTAGAAAACTCTGATCAATAACACAAGTGTGGTGTCTGCGTTAAATGCTGCAGCAGCGTGCCAGTAAACTTTCATTGGGTGCTTTTGCATATGCTGAGAGACAATTCCTCCCTAACGAGCCTTGCTGGCGATCTGAACACTTACAGCACCTCACAGCCTGTTCAGTTTTTCTAGTGATTTCCACACCATTGTGAGTGCCTGACCCTTCAAACCTTACCCAAAAGCCCCACTGCCTTCATGGAAGTTTTCTGTGTCAATGACCAAATTGAAGTCCTCTTGTGAAAACGCTCTTGCTGCTGTTTAACCACGGCAGTCACCGCTGGGCCTCCTGTTTTTTCACACTCTTAAGGTCACACTGACTAAAGGCATGCCAGGAAAAGTGACTGTTTCTTCTCAACAGTTGCTCACAAACCCTCAACGCATAGAAAGCTGGCTTCTGCTTTCACCAAACTCTGCCGAAGTCCCGGCTGACTCACCTGGGAATTGCACCCGAGGCAGAAAGCAGAGAGAGATGGCAGCTCAGGCTGGCTGCCGGGGGCTCTGTGGTACAGTTCCCCGTCGAAAGGTTCAGTGCTGAGCCGAAGAGCACACGTATTAAACGCTCTTGCGCTCAGGAGTTGACTCCTCCTTTCCTTCAGAAAGGGTGCCTTTGCTCTCCTGGGCGCAAAGCCTCTCCTGCCTCCCTAAAAAACCACGGGGTGAACCCAACCTCCGAGCCGGAGGGACCTGTCGGAAATACGCCGGAGGCAGTAGGGCCGGCGGCAGATACCCTCTGAGGATTGCCCCTCGTTCAGGGGCTCTCCCCGTGCCAGAGACCGCGAAATCCCCGCGGGCACCGGCGCAGGGGGAGTTCCTCTGTGCAGAAGAGGAACCTGCCGAGGGGGGAGCGAGGGGCACCCACTGAGGGGCTGAGGGCTGCCCCGGTTGCACCGGCCACCCATCCGCCTGCGGCTCTGTGCTTGCAACAGCAGGTCCCGGTGGGCAGTGAAGGTCCGGCGCTCCGCGCGCTCGCTGCAGCCCAGAGCGGACCCACCGGTGAGCAGCAGCGCGGCGGCCGGGGAGCTCCTTCCCCAGCGGTCCAGCTCTAGTCTTGGGCGAAGACCCCGACCAGGGCTCTTCAGGAACCCAGCAAAGCTTGTGCTGAAGCCCTTGACAAATGACACCAGCACATGAGTTTTCAGAAGTGGATTAAGCCCCTAAAAGTGGTTTTGGAAAGCCCGCAGCTGCCTGTCTACATCTTTAGCTGCCTCAAAACCCCTCTCCTGAGATGGAGGTGTTCGAAAGGCGCAACACCTTGCTGTTGGCACTGGTTTCCACTGGATGTCTTCTTCCCTCAGAAGTCCTCACAAATCCCTGTTACAAGTCCCTGTGAGATGCTGCCCTCCGCTGCCGAAGGCAGCGGCACAGCTCAGACCCCAAGAATCGGCACTATTAAAGCCTCGCAACCCCGCGCTTCAGTCAACAGCTCTCAGGCGTGGGGCTGAGTTCACAAGCCACTTACACAGCAGAAAGACCTCTGTGGATGGCACCGATGGAATCCTGAGACACTGTGGAAATTTGGGGCAGATTCCCAATTACTTTGCTTTATTCCAGCAAAGCACCTGCTCTACAAGCAGTCTAACACAAGTTGCAACAGGCGATTTTAAGCATCGTCTGGTGTCATAAGCGCTCCCTTCTCATTTTGGGAGGCTATTTGCAGTTCCTCTATTTAAAATAGTGACTCCTGAAACAGTGTTAGTCTATCATATATCTTCCATATTACTAATTACACAGTCATTTTAAACTGTTAGAAATAAAGCAAACCGGCAAGCATGGCCGTGTCTTTTAAGCAGAAAAGTCTCACGGTCCAGTTGCGATTATTTTGGGTGGATTTGGTGTACATTTTGTTTTCTTTTCACGTACTTCCCCTCCACTTTGTAGCCAAGAATATTTCAAACCGCCTTTCAGAAGGCTACCTTCATACCTCCTCTGCACATCAGCCCGTGCCTGGGACTAAAATAGGCTTTCACTGCATGTCCCAGCACCTGAGATATCCTGCAGCTTTCCTTTGAAGAGAAAAGGTTGACGGCCACATCCAACCGACGCAGCACGCAAGCAGCAAGGCACCCTTCCCCTCCGCTGGGTCATCAGGCCAGGAGTTTAGAAACCCTGAGTTGACACCTTCACCCCTGCAAACAAACAGCAAAATTTTTACGGGCTTCCCACTCCTCGGGGCCTCCTGGTTAAGCAGCAGGCTGCTCGGGCGGCTAGTGTTGGGCTGATGGTGTTTTCTTTATAAAACAGGCACCGGAGGGCTGTGTTGCTGGAAGTGGGGGACAAAAGGCTTCAGCAGCGTAAGCACTGCTGCCCCATCCGCGCCTGCCAGCCGTGCCCCGAGGGCTCGGGTCCCATCCGGCACCTGGAGGGAAAGGTCGTACCATCGACGTTATACTGCCAGAAGGGAGAGCTCCACCAAGAGCAACACTGTTTGCTGGATGCTGGAGACCGTTTTAATGATAATGTAATCAATATATTCGCATCCAATGGCATTCTAAGCATTAATTTACTTTTTCTGGAAATTGGTGGTATTTCCATGCTCTTCCCGCCCCCCCCCCCCCCCTATTTACCTTTCCCCGTGTTTTCAGGGATCTCTGGTTATTCTTGGATCATCATTAACATCCTTCCCACCAGCAAGCCAATAACATTTCTATTTTCCCAAATGTCATGCTGAATTGCTGACCTAGGATCCAGAGGGCTACAGCTGAACAGCTCTTTCATAACCTGCTTCTGATGCTTTCCGACACTCCCCGCGCTGGCTGGGAAAGGAGATACAAGCAGACTGTGACTTATGAGCAGATTTCTGAAATGAAAAATAACTCGTGTTCAGATTTATGGACTATTTTCTTCAATATGCAGAATATGTGTGAAAAGCCGTATGACTTGGAAATAATCATTCTGAGATTGCGTATCCTTGAGGGCAAAAGCTGCTGGAGGGTATCTAACTTCTATTTGTTTCTATTGCAGGTACAAGAGGTAATTAATAAATACTACTGCTGTCTGAGGAAAAAGCCAAGTGCCCTGAGAGAGTGCAGGGAACCCAAATGGTAGAGAAGGGATTTTCCTTTGGGAAGCCAGAGGAGTAAAGAGGAGTATGAAGGATAGGATTTGGGTACTGCTCCAGTGTCCAAACCGCCTGTTGTAGCCATCTGGAACCACAAAACATGAATGTTTCCAGTCTAAAACCAATGGGAGGAGTGGGCTTTACTCTTGAGGTGCTCTAGGCTTTATTAATTTTGTAAGGGAGAAAAACCTTGGATTTTGTGTGTCTGCACACAGACGCTCATGTGCCTGCATATTGCAGGATGCTGGTAACAATTCCAATTTTGCTAAAAGGTATTTTTAAAGCTTGCTCTGCACTCCTTGAAAAGCCATAAGGTAGCTCTGGATCGTCATCAGTCCAAGCAAGACAAGGTGAAGCTTCCTGAAACTTCAAAAAAGACCTGCAGTCACACAAATCTGATGATTCCACCAAGTTGAGGAAATGAAAACATGTGAGTGAGTAGTGTTGCGAATCAAATCATCAACATTATGAATAAAAACAATATTGAGAGTCTGTTGTTGAATGAGCAAGAAATTGGACTTCTTGTGTGCCGAGGTTGGTTGTGAAGTGCAGCAGCTTGCCCCAGAGCGGCATCCTTTTCCCCTTCCCTTTTTCTGCATTAGCTCTATTTCTGAATATGGTGTCATCCTCCCTCCCCATCACCCCAAAGCAGTTCAACCTATGCTAGTCCAACCACCTTCATCGGCAAGCAGCAGTTATGCATCTAAAAAAAAATTGAAAAATTGTGGGGAAAAAAAAAAGAAAAAAATTGTAAGTAGTTTTCAAATAAAAAAAATAAGGAATGCATGGTTGCCATCACTTAACAAAGTGAATTTCTGAAAATTTCTGAACAGAAATACATAAGTTATTTGTGAATAATATGTTTGCTTTGTCTTGAAATAATGCCTGTTTAATTCACAGGCAGTCATTGCATATTTGTTATTCCCTGTCACCGTCTGAGCAGCTGACGTGTTGATGACCTTCACCTCTCTTCCAGCTGTCCCTCATGAGTTCAGGCGAGGGAGGGAGCCGACTGCTCAGGGAGATGAGCATCACAAGGAGCCTGGTCACTCACCTGGTGCCGAAAGGAAATCTCTGCTCCCACGTGCTTTTGCTTGTTCTTGTTTCTTTGCTGATTGGCATTTGGTTGAAGAAACCAAAAGCTTCCTGTTTTGTGGAAAGGGGAAACACTCAATTTTCTGAAAAACTCAGATTTTTACCAGTCACCATTTCCATTCTTTAAAATGCCATGTATTAAATAATAGTAAGTACCACTCCCTGTATTTTAAAGGATCACCCCCAACACAAAAGCTTTGGAGAGACAACCTGCCCTTAAAATAAAAACATTGGGCTGAGCATGATGTATTGCTGCAAGAATTTAAAATTTACAACAAATAAAAAGCTCTATTGTGGAAGCAGATCAAGAAAAAAGCCATATCTTTTTCCTGACTACTTTTAAAGAAGAATAGAGAACTTTTTTAGAAAAAACATTTTTTAAAAAATGTTGAGTTTTAATATGAAAACTCAAAACCTGATGTGTTTGGTATTTGACAAAACAGAAAAAAAAATGAAAAATGTGTTAGAATTCTCTTTTCAAGGCTTTAAAAATGTACATGTTTTTATTTGCTTACCATAGACAGACTGTTTTAGCACTTTTATTTTGGTGCTTTCTGGTTTGCTTAAGTGCAAAAATATTTATCATCTAATGACCTCTAGTAAACAAATCGGCCAGTTCTGCCTCATGTTCTGGTGCTGGCCAGGAGATGCTGAGAACAACCTCTCCGTTAACTCGAGTAATTTGGGACACATCTCTACTGGGCAGCTATTGAGGACTGCCAGTATCAAGCGAAGGAAACTAGTCCCCACTAATGTGGGGCACAGCATGGCCGCGTGTCCCCCCCTCCCTGGAGTAACGTGTCCATCCCGCTCCAACCTGGGAGCCTTCTAAATCCAAAGTGTAGGAGTACCTTTCCCCCCGCCCCCCATATACAACCTGCTTTGTTTGGAGTAAAAGGTGGGGTGGACAGGCAGCTAGATTTCGGGCCATCAACCCACCTGGCCAAATTTCTTCAGCTATGTCGTATCCTCAGAGCATTGCCCATAAATGTAGTTTACACGCTGCACTTGGCTGAAGACAACATGACTAACGCTGACAAAACCACTTACTGCATCTTGATCACAGGAGAAGTTAAACCAAGTTGGGGATGGTATCTCACCGGAGTGAAGTGAGGTGGTACCTCGCGCTCCAGAGGTGGTACCTGAGCTAAACACGATTTATTATGGTGACGAACAAGGTAAAGGCTGAATTCATGCCCCGGGAAAAATTCCCTTTTTGGACTCCATTTCCAGACTGCGGGACATGCAGGGAAAGGGTCAGGCCGGCTGTTGCAGGAGTGGGACAAGGATGCAGCCGGTGATGGGGGGGCTGCCACCTGGGTGCATGGGCTGGGGTGGGACCCCTCAGGATCGCTCTCCCGAGTCCTTTCCTCCAGCAAGGAAGAAGCGAATTTCCAGGGATTTGGGGAGCACTGAGCACTGGCTGGCACGTTGGTTGATTCCTGGTATGTTTTGAGGTTGTGAAGAGTCTGTGGCTGGATGACACCCAAGTGTTGGACATCCTGGGACGTGAGAGCCCTGTGCGCTGAGGAGGGGAGGCTGCTGGTGTGACCGCTTCAAATATTTTTGCTTTAACCAATCTTTGCTGGCTTTCATACCAGCATAATGTAAGTATTGTGCTTGGGTTAATTTGTATCTAAGTTCAAACCCACACAGTTTCCTGGGTTCAAAAGATCAAGTTGGTTTTGTATATTTTGGGGTTGAGGTTCCACTTCAAAGAAACTGAGCTGCAAGTAGCCCAGTTAAATCAGAAAATGACTTGGAGAAGGAAGGGATTAGGGTGACACAACAAGAAAAAAATCACTGAAAACTAAACACCAAACATTAAAAAAATCCACAAGATCTCTACTGCATACGTATTGCCCATTCTGCTCCCACTACCTACTACAATTCTCCGTTAAATATAAAACTGTCTGGCTTTTTCTGTCCTTTTGAATTGGAGCATCTCTGTGAAAAGCAATGCAAAGGAGGAATTTAAATGATAGAGAAAACAAATGAGAAGGGAGGGAGGTTTGGGAAGTTTCACAAAAACCATAGATGTGGCTGCCACTGAGAATTCCCTGCTTTAAAGAAACTGGGAGGGTCTCCTCTTGTTTGTGGCCACTGTAGGGTGGAAATAATGACTTGTGGCACATACATCCCTTTGGAAGGAGATGTTTCAGAGACCATAGGTATAGCATACTCTGTACAATTTCAAACATGATTTGGTTTCATCCTATCTTGATTAGTGAGGGGTAAATCCTCAGCCTGGACTTACTGAGCAGATGGTGATGAGATGCAGATGGTTGTGAGAAGGAGGTGGTGGCGATGGTCTAGCAGTTTGTGTTACCTTCTTCTTTTTGATAGACAAAAGAGGAACTCACAGCCCCAAAGGAAAAATATTTAGTGAGCCAGGGGGGCTACAACCTAAATTATTTAAAGAAAAAAAAAATCCACTTATTAATTGCTCTTCTTTAGGCAGCAACACAAATAACCTGCCTATGTTTTTCTGTTGAGGAGAGACCTGACTCGTCACTCACAGCAGCACAATGCAAGTTTGGCTGTGATCTAGAGGGAGCGAATGCAAGCCCTAAATGAATGTACAGTGGTATTTCACTTTGAAAAGAAGCGGGTCAGCCCTATTAGATGTGCAGAAGAATGATTTAAAAGGAAACAAGTCTTTGTAAACAAGGATTTCGGTAGAGGGCGAGAATGGGGGATAGCGAGTATGTCCAGTCAGAATTTCTCCTGCTATCAATGATCAGTCTAGCACGTACATAAAATCAGTGAACGCTTTCTGAAAGTTTTCAAAAACATGAAACACCTTCATTAGCTGCAACACCAAATGCAATCAAATGTCACTTTACAGCACAGTGCCAGATAAACCACTGGATCCACAGCGGTTTCAGCTCCAGCACTCGGATCACGGGGCAGCACAAACCGCTCAACAGGCCAGCTGCCCTAGGCAGGGGCTTTGGTGCAAGCTCTTGCAGGGGGGAAATCATCCTTCTGCAGTCCTGTGACAACGGGGCCATTCGTGTTACAGTCCTCCTTGCCAGGTGCCTTTATAAATGAGAGGGAATGGGAGCGTGGAGAATGCTCGACACTACAAAGTTTTAATAAAATTTATTAAAGTAACCTACCTCTCCTGGGATCAGCCTAGAGCAGCTTTGACATGGGTTTTCCATACTGTGGAGTAGGGTGGAAGGGGCAGCGAAACCAGTCTTCTCCTCCTCACTGATGCCTCCAAACAGCAGGCTATTGCCAGGGGCCAGAGGAGAGCGGTGGCTGCATTGCTCCTCAGCTGGCTGCGAGGCACGCTTCTCCCCAACGGCCAGTAAAGCCTGACGGATGCTTCTCCTTCCTTGGAGAGCCCTATTAATGTTAATAAGCCTTATTTCCAAAGATGCTGAGAGCAAGTAAACACCTGCGTGATGGAGGATAAAACTGCTAAATGCAAGGGAAAATACGCCAGAGCTGAAGTATTGTCAGAAGTCAGGAGGAAACTTCACAACTTCTTGGCCACTTTGGAAAAAGAGACTTGGCTGCTTTTGGAAATGTCTCCCTGAACAATGAATACATGAAATTATAGTAACAATATGTTATTACATCTCCTCCCACCTTTCTCCACTCCAGATCACAGCAGCTTTTGGTATCACCGTGTAAGGAAGGGCCATGGCGATCGTAGTGCTGCATCCCCAAAGGTCTTGTCAGGAGAATAACATTTGGGACCCAGTGAAATTTAGGTAGAGGAAAATCTTACGCCAGGTACTAGTCTGCGTATGTGCTGGCAGGGAGAACTGGAAAAGCTCTGCACAAGTGAGAGTGTGCGCACACACATCCAGAGGGTTTCCTATGGGCAGTGTTTGGTTTTATACTAACTTGCTTCGCAGCGGCTGAAGCAAAGCGCTTTGAACACCAAGGGGAGATTTGCAAAGGTAGGGAGGGAAATTTTCAGTGGCGGTGGGGTGCTGCTTTCTTTTTAGTGACATGGGAAAAACTCGCCTTTCGAAACATGTTGTCCACCTCACTTTGTTTCACTTTATCTCAGGAAAATTCTGAATATTCTCTGAATTTCACCTGACAGTTGATGCTGGCCCACACTACCTTCTGAGGAGTTAACAGCTGCAGCAGCTGTTGACAGCTGATGCAGCCTGGATGGCCTATTGCATTAACTTTTTTACCAAGTTACTCTTTTCTAATGGTGAAAAAAAAGAGATCTCTGCATGCATGGCTACCCTTGGTTAGCATGAACAGGAAGGATACTCTGAAGGGTGACTTACTAGCATGGGCGAATGCTTCCCTTTTGAAGCAAAATAAAGTTTTTCACACTGCCGGTGATGCAGGTTTAGCCATGCACACTCTACCGAAGGCGCTGCATGCTAGAAAACACCAAGAAATTCCCTTACCCACTTAGCGTTACTCATTTTGTTACATAATTCTTTTTTTTTTTCTTTTGCTGTGGATTGGGTCAAAAAATACAGTGCCTGTTAAAAGAAAAAAAAAAGAACTGTCTCTTGTGCTTGTTTATAGCAAATGCAATTCTGGCTGTGACTGAGCGGGAAGGCACCATGGGCTACTGGTCCAAGCAAGACGGCATGGACAACTTGCCACTGGTTTTCTTGCAGCACCTCAGACCCATCATGGGACAGTTCATCCCTCCTTATTATCACCTCTGGATATTCAGACCTACCAGACTTACAAAGGCCTCCAAAAATCCCCTTGCAGTGCTCCCCAGCTCTTACTTCTTGAGAAGACGACAAATCGCTGCCAATGGTTGCTGCAAAGAGCATATTGTCAAAACCGCTAGGTTTTTTAAAGCTTCTCTAACCCTTTTCTTTCACAGACATTTAGTACTTGCAGAAGGGAGAATTTATTTGTGATAGTGCAATGGTATGAGAAGTAGAGAATGCGATTTCGTTTTATGTAAGTCAAAATCCTGTTACATCTCTTTATTACTACATTAGCCTTTCCACCACACTGGTGCTGCAGCTGGCTGCCTGGAGAAGGGGGGGGGGGGGAGAAAAAGAAGAAAGAAATGGCCACTTGGTGGCCTTAACAAACTGCTGCTCAAAGCACCGAAAGCCAGATCCTGCTGTCACTGAGCTCAGAAGGAGTTTCCCCACAGGCTTCACTGGGGACAAAGCATCCAGGCCAGGAGCTGCCTGTTGCAGAGAGACAGACAGTCCCAGTCCTGCCAATGCAATGGGCTGCCTGCTGCTATACTGCCTGAGCAGCTCTGAATTATGAGGTTTCCCTCCCCAGCTGCAAGGCAATGACTTTTTAAAAGACTTTTTGAAAAGGACAGACAGCAGCATTTAAAGGGATGTGGACAAAATTCCCTGCTGGCACAGTGCTTCTTGAGTAGTGGTAAATGCTCCGCATAAAATGGCACACGTATCAGGGCTTCTGAGGCATGTCTCTGGTGAGGACTTCACTGGCACACTTACTTCCAAGCCTCCACAGCACTGACAGCACCATATTACTAACAGCAGTCCCAGGACACAGTTTCAGTGATGTTCCCTGTCCACCTAAACTCCAGCCTGAAACCTAGACCAATAACCATTTACTGTGTAATGTATCTATCTCAGTGTGTTAGAGAGCAGTGTCTAGATACAGTAATCCTATGTTTGGGATAGCATTTCCACATCAGACACTCAGATAAAATCCTCTCAACTAAGGATCGGGAGAGCTCCAAGTACTGGTGCTTAATTTTTGTAAGCCAAATGAGGATCATATATTGTTGGAGAAGCAGTAGTACAATCTGTCCTCATTAGGAAAAAAAAAGAAATATCTGACAGGGACAAAAAAAACTCAACATCATCATTACTGCTGCCCGAGGCTCAGCTGGGAACCCATATTACAAGGGCTGCTCCAGCTCTGCTTGGGACCAATTCTTTCCTCTTCCCTCAAAGGTCCCCTTGAACTAAGTTCCCATAATTTTGATGCTCACCAGAGGTTGGAAGAATCCTTTTCGGAACTCCCAATCTATAAATTTACACTTTAAAATATTAACTCACATTTCCAGAGCACAGAGGCCATTCAAGGAAGGTCCATAAGGCAGAACGGGGTGTTCCAGCACAGAGAAGTGACACAGAGTGGCACAAAAGCAGCAGAGAGTCACCTCCCTCTTCACTTTGTGAATGCACGAAGCAGCTACAATATGCAGGATTGACAACTCGTGTTAAGTGCCTCGTGGTGAGAATAACTGGTGCCACTAAATGACGCAAGCAAAGGAACTGATGTTATACCTGCAGAACTCAGAAAAACTATTCAGCTCAGTGCACACTTTAATGAAGCTCCTCAGAGCTTAAGGGAGCAGAGGTTATCCACCTGTAACATCATCTTCCAGCTGCATTTTTGGCTTCCTTTCACCTTTCCAAATAGGCAGGACTTTAAAGTACAAAATATCAGTACCAAGAGCAGAAAGCTGGGCCTAGCTTCCCACTGCTCAGGAGAACATCAGGTGTCAGCACGGGCTCATGTAGTCTAAGTCCACAAGTCCTAAATTTTCTCTACTGATGCGTTCATCCTCTCTCCTCATATTCCCGCTCCTCACTAGAAGTATTACAATGGTGCTGTAACCATTGCACTGGCAAGTACAGTTTATTACCAGCCAGTTTGTCTATACACTCTGGACTAAAACCATCAGTTTGGTTAGTTGTGTTTTCCTTATTGGATTTTTTTAGTGCATTGAGATACAATAGTCAACGTAATTCTTGAAGAAGAGTCCTTTTCCTTCCATCTGTTTACATGCAATATTAGGCATCTTTTGTGCTCTCTCAGAAAATCCAGAACAAAAACTTAACTCTACCTCACTGTATCTTTCTCAAGAAACTGATGCAGTTCCTGAAAGTTCCTCTAAATTTTCCTTCCAATTCCCACAGGTGCCACTATTTGCTTGTACAGTTTTCCCCTGGTGATAACGCAGCAGGAAACCAACAGACCAAAATCAAAGCCCTGCTCAGCTTTCCTCTAAAAAGCACCATGATGCTTTTCTCTTAGCTTCACTGAGCCAGGCCACTACAAACCCCATTAAGGTCAGGTTATCTGTTATGACCATTCACCTTCTGGGCCTTGACAAGCAGGCACCGTGACTGTCCAACACACCAACAGTGACAGAAACTGAGAATAGTTGGTGCGAAGCTCTAGAAGACTGTAGGGAAAAGAGAAATTTGATGACAACCCAAAGTCATACAATGACTGCAAGCTTTTCTTTTCTATTATGTTTTGTGTGTTACTTTCAAAGACGATCACAGCAGACATCTGCATAAGTCAAACAACTGTCTTGTTTATTGTTCAAGCCATCAGATGACAGGAGGATTTTAAACACACCACCTTGCTGGAAGTTCTTTTGAAACCTTAAGATAAGGCTATACTTCATCGGTAGTCTTGTTTAAATAAATAAATTACACCCCTCTAGAATGTAATCTTCATAAAATCTTCCCACACCTAACTATTATTGACAGGTGGAAGGGAAGGTATATTGTAATAGAGGTCTTCTTTTTTTCTGACTGCGACAACTTCCCTCCAGCAATGACTTTGCATCTGCAGGGCCTGATAAAAATCATCCCTGAAATGTGAAGCTCCCATTTCATAATGCTGCAACAACATGCGACAGACCGAGAATATTGATCACCCACCTTTGAAGGGTGGCTAAAAAGCAGAACTGCCCAAAGCGTCGCCGACTTCTGAAAATGTGCATTAAAGGCTTATCTTAAGATTGCACTCCATGTTTAAAGCTTCCCCTGCAGGTCTTCAAGGCTAATCCTCTCCCAAACAGAACATGTTCAACATCACCACTGCACAGCCAGCTCCCAGTTGCCCCGGGTACGGCTTATCCAGCTTGCCAGTGTACCGCGCCATGGGTCAGTGCTCAGCTCAGCCCGAGCTGGGCAGGCTCAGCCCTGGCCTGGCTCTGCGCATTCAGAACCAGCCCCAGCTCACGAGCCCTCCGAAAGCCAGGGCAAGCCGTGTGTCGAAGCACAGAGCCAGCGGCGAGACTCAGGCAGGCAATCCTTGTCGCTGTGCAGGTTTTACTCTAGGTGATGGAGACGTGACCACGTTTATTGCAGTTTCCCAGGAGAAGGTGGTTATTACATGCAACTTCATTGTCAAATATTTCCTTCGGGCATCATTTTTGTAGCTGCTATTGAGATGGGGTTTCTCGTGTCTCATCCTGTCCCTTCTGAAACAAATGTACTCCTTAACCACAATCTAGCTCCTGCTTGCTTTAATTGCAACTGCTTGCTTAAAATATCCACTGCCCATTTGCCCTCCCTCTCCCCCAACACGCACACAGGTGGAAATTCTCTTGCTCAAAGGTTCACGGGACTTCATGAAATGTGAAATTAGAATACAGCTTGTTTAAAACGACGACTAATGCCTTTCTTCTGCAGCCCACAAAGCATTCTTGTAACCAAAGCCACAAAAAAGGAGGTATTTTTAAACAAGCCATGCGGATTGATTCACTGATTACTGTCTCCCTCCCCATTATTGTTTCCCATCAGAGCTAGCAAGCTACTCTCAGCACTCACCAAACCATGCTCTCCCTACTCTTACCTCAGCTGTTTCCGCAGCCCGGTTCCTCAGATGGGTTATTTTCAGCTAGGTAAATCATCTATTAGTTTCTAACCATCCTAATGTATGTGCTTCAAATTAAAAGTAGATACAACTTTGACTTTGTTGAACGAATGAACAGCACAGAGTTCAGCAACCATCTTCATTCAGTCCTGAAGGGAGGGACGGAGGCTGGAGGAGGTATAACAGTCCCAATCGCCCAGCTCAGCGCTGGAGGCAAACACAGAGAGATCAAGGAGACCTTGGCCATCAGTAGAAAGACAGAGGCTTCTCCAATACGCAGTTTGGATCTACTCTGGTTTGAAGTTAATGGGATTTTTCCTTTTTAACTGAGGTGCCCACAGCAGGCGCTGCAAGTTCCCCAATCCTGCTTGAAATTCAATGTGTTTCAAGGCATCGAGGCTCCCGAATCACTCAAACTGAGGAATGGAGGGTCAGTCCCCACACACTGACCTTCCCCCAGAAATGACCGGAGAAGGGGTGCTGACTGCTTTTCACACAACTGCAATGCATTCAGAGAAAAACAGCTAAGTCAAGGGGGAGTCCCTTCTGCTGCTGCCTGGAGTTTCCAAGCCATCTTTGGAAATGAATCAAATTCATGTCTTCCATGAAACAGTCCAAAAGTAGCAGCAGCAGCAGCTTGGCCAAGGAGGCACTAATTTTGTTCCTCCTCCAGTTCTCATCTGCCAGAACAGCTTTTATTAGATGTATTCTCCATATGCACTTTCTTTCCAGAAGCCTGGGGAAAATCAGGACATCACTTTTTTCTAGCATCGTAACCATATATCCAAAGTATAGGAAACAGCAGAGATTCCCTCTTTTTTTTTTTTTTTTTTTTTTGCCTGCAGACTTTTTCCTGGAGTGCATGGAACATATCTCAGCACATGTATCATGGGTCCTTACCACACTACCTTCAGGTATTCCAATGCTTTAATTTTTTCCATATGTTGTTCCTCCTCCACTTGTCCCCCCCATCATTCTTGACATCACAGGCATGTTACATATCCCTACCATGTAATTTTTACCTGAGATTTTGTGTTCAACAGATGCACTTTGCCTAGGGCAGTCATGACCAGAATTGCTGGGGACCTCTTCTGCTTCACTCCATCTTTTTCCACGTAGGAGCAAAGACATCTGCATTTTATGTAATTTACATTGAAACACAGCAACCAATACCTGGGGAATCAGACCTTGATTTTTCCCAATTCCCATCAGCACCCAACCACTATCCTGGGCAGCACAGCGCTTCTTCCTGTGCAGGTGGACTGAGGTGTTAAGAATGAGCAAGAAGCCACCACAGCTCCTTGCTCTGCTTCAGAATCTCTGTTACAAAGGTATTTTAAAACCCCTCAGATGGGGAGCAGATACCCCTTTTAACAATACACAGCCAACACCAATGCAGTCCTTTTCACTGGGGACTTCGCAGAGACATACCAGAGAGTCCTAACACTTTTCTTCCCCATTTTATTGGGAAAATTAAGCAAACCAGAACTGAAGCAACTTGCCTAGTCACACAGCAGATTGTAGGAGATTTGGGAGCAGAAGCCCAACTGCTTCTCAGTCCAGCATTTTATGGACTGGACAAAGGTGGCTGTCTCTCAATATGCCTTCTTGGTAAGCCGAAACCACAAAACTTTTGAGTCAAAAAGGACTATTGAGCTTCCCAGCCTTACTACATCACAGGTGCTCTTGCAACCCTTTCTATGCCATTTTGGAGATTTATGTGCATATCGGGGATGTATAATTCTAAGGGAGAAAAGCCCGGCTAGAAATATGTGAGATCTCACAAGACAAGCATTTCTTCCAGCGCAATCAACTTGAGGCAAGGTGACAACCCTGGGGAAATGAAGGTCAGCTCTAAACACGTCAGAAGCCCCACCTCAGTCCCTTGAAAAGAAAATATGATTAAGAGGAGGAGTATTTAAGATCCTTCCAGAGACAGCAAAGTCCAGAGCGCACTTGCAGTGAATTAGTATGTTACTGTAATATACTCTGATGGGTTCTGTATTGTGACAAACCTTTTCCCATACCTCCCCCAAATTTATTACTGATGGTTAACTTAGAGTTATACAGCCTTACCTAGCTGAGAAATGATAGAGGTATACTTGCATAGCATCCAAGATTTGCAGAAATGCAAATAGTTTTCAGTATTCTCAAACAGAAGAGTCATTTTTTTCTGGGGTAAATGGTAGCACTAGCCAGTAAAAGCCCAACCAGTTCACTTGTGTGCAACAGAGGCACATTCCACATCCTGCAAACAGGCCCAGGATGCAGACTTCTGCAAAAATAAGGCTTTACTCAGAGGACACAAGCTGTTGCATGACATACACCATCTTCTAGAGGAATGGAGATCTTTATCAGGTCTGATAAGAACATCACTGCAAAACAGACATTATCAAGTAAATAAGCTACCTAAGGACAGACAAATCTCATGTCTAAAATCTGAGCATTTGACCAAAGCCTGCATATCACTCAGGCTTGGTGGTTTGTGTTTTTTTCTTTTTCTTTTCTTCTTCTTTTGAGACATTCAGGGATTACGTAAACTATTTTCTGGGAAGTTGCATGCTGCAGACTTACTTGCAAAGTCTTCCAAAATGCAATCCTTGTGAAAATATGCAGTGAGCAGGCATAAACACAGCAATAATTCTGACATCTCAAACACATGCTTTCTCTAAACAGAGGGCAGTTTTCCCCTACTTAGAAGCTTTCAACAAAGTCCCACCTTGCCTTAAAAAGCGAGGAATACAGAGAATCAAGTAAAACACTGTTTCACTTGCATCAGTATATGTATGCATCAGTATTATATGCATCAGTAATCTGCCTATGATGCTGGTCCATCAATGAACATTGCTTTTTGGCATACAAATAAAAGCTAAATATCCCTTTCTAATCTTTCAAATGTCAGGATCACAACTGTCCTGGATGAGTCTTACTTTTCCAAAACATCCAGTGCTGCACAAGAGCCACACTGCCACAGATGACAACATCCACATAAGTCATGGCAGGCATGGCAAACAACCACCACCACCATAACAGGACAGATGCACAAACAGCAGGATTGTATTTGTTACCACAATCAATCAAATCAGCAACCTTATAACATAAGCTTTTTTTATTAATACACATTTACAGGAAATAAATTGTTCGCAAGCCACATATTGGCACTGACTTATCTTGACTCAAGAGCTCTGGGATAAATACCAGTTATTTAAAAAAAAAAATTCATCACACACACACACAAAAAAGGGGGGGAAGGAGGGGAGGAAGGGAAGAGATTCAAGAAATTGTAACAAAAATCCCATCCCCTGTATCTGACAAATTAAATAAAAACTCACTTGCTTTCAGAGAACGAAGGGAAGAAGGGGAATCAGAACTCAGACTTTCAAAGGGTCCATTTGTAAATGCATCTGCCCAGATCTAAAGCTATGCTTTGCTAACGCCTGTGTGAACAGATGACCAAGCGAGCAAACAACTGAAAAACACCTTGCACTTCAAGTAGCTTGGATGTCTTGGTTCTTCTGATCTCTCTATTCATAGTTCAGTGAATAATTGAGGGTACAAACCTGCACATTCATAATTGCCTCAACTAAAATGGAAACTGGGTGCAAGTCTGGCTGAAAATCCCATTTTTTGAGACTGCTTGCAAATGCATTTTACTCCCAGTTTACTGCAGATGTGTTCAGTTCACACGAGCAGAATTGAGTCTCCTGCAAGGACTGACCTACGCAGTTGTTCAATGGCAAAAAGGCACCTCCTGCTCCCACTTCCTTAGATGCCTACTCCTAGTAATTACGCTAAAAACTACATGGAAACTACAGGAAGTCATCTTGCTACTCACAAGCTACTCACTTTTGGGAAACTGCAGTTTGCAGAATTCACTAGAGCAGAGCACACATTCAAAAATATATAAAGAAGTATTTGTTCCCTGGGTGAGGACAGATTTAATACTGGACAGCAGCTAAATGTAGCAATGAAATAGTTAAATGCACAGGAGCTGGGGCACATGGAAAACGAGAACCACATTTAAAGCTCTGCTGAGAACGAAGTGTGAAAATAGCTGTTTCTGTCGCATGCTTTTTGTCTCCAGGGGTTTCTACAGAAACACTGTACAGTGCAAGATCATCTTCCTCATGCTGTCTAATATTTTCTAGAGACCACCATTATTTTCCCTGCACCAGTACAATCTTCTTGACAAGGTGGAAGGACTCTCATGATTTGCTGGCAAAGCCCAAACTCCTTATCGGGTTATAAGCACGTCTAAGGACATGCGGGTTTGCCCTCTAGTTCCCTCAGTTTACTGCATGGTAGGACAGGACTACGTGAATCAAATCAGAACTGCCATTTTCTAGAACTCACAACAGTTACATATAACATTGAATGAAACCAGATATACAGCTAGGAACAGTAGTATGGCACCACGGTTGCAGCACAATTGTTACATGTGATTTGGATAAAAATTGCCCTTGAGAGGTGCTAAGTGGTCAAAAGGAAGACAAAGCAGCAGCGCATTTTTCATTTGGAAACTGCTGTTTTCCTTTGGGAGTAGGGGGAAGCCTCCTCTAAAACTTAAGAGACTTTCCCTAGTTCACAAGGGATTACATTTTAAACATGTTTTCCATCTCATCAATGCTGTAGCACATATATCTAAGGCATTGCTATGGATAACATCTAGGATAAAGGAAGTAATTACACTATAATTCATGCTTCACAAAGCAGTCTGCATTGAATTTAAAGTCTTTTCATAGAAAGATAGGAAGAGGACTGAAAGACACATTAATACAATCAGTGCCATCCCACTTACACTGCAGATGAACTGAAATATTCTATGAACGAGGTGCATCTAACACATTCAAAACTATCTACAGACACATTAACTTTATTCTAGTGGAGGGTATTATTAATTAGTTGAATCCCTGAGATCCCTTAGGAAACATCCACACATTCCCAGCAGTCTATAAACTAACAAGTGCTGGGAGAGGGAGGAGAGTCCAAAAAGAAAAGACCCAAACCCCAGTGTCTGAGCATCTAACTTTGCCTTCATGGTGAGGGGGTCCCACTGCAAGGACAGTTCAGCCTTCAGCAACAACTAGAGTGGCCATGACATCTGGCTACTTAGGCATGACTGATTATACTTTCAGGTTGGTGGGGTTTTTGTTTTGGGGGTTTTCTCTGATTGTTCAAATGCCAGAATTACCCTCTTAGCAGGGGCAGTGTCAAACCAGAAATTCAGTTTGTTAGCTGTGGGAATTTAAATGGGGCTTTTCCCCCCCCTTACACTGTTAAGTTTTTAAATTTTTTCTTCCCTGAGAATCATCATCTGCCACTTACATCAGCTTCCCCTGACAAACCACTACTGAGAGCCTTGAGTCTTGGCAGTCTGTAAACCAGCTAATTAAGCCCTAAACCAGCGTGCTATGGAAAAGAAGGTATTTCAAAAGAATAAAAAATTTGGATTCACCATGTACCCTGTTGCAATGATGGGCCAGCAACAGTAAGAGCAAGCAACATGCAACATCCTCTTGTGGGACTACTATCAAAAGATGCTTGTGCTGCAGATTCTTGAACTCACCTGGAAGAACTTTGTGAAGAGAAGGGAAGTCTCAAGAAGTCTGTGTGCAGGAGAAAAAAGTAATCTAAATACCAAAATGAGTTAGTCTTGTACTCTTACTGTACCCGCAGGGATACAAATGGTGAATAGAAGCCTTCTGAACACTATTATTGATTTCAAGAAATACACAAGCAGATCAGGTGTTAACATTTACTTTTATTTATAAAAAAATTGTAGAACGTATTAAATACAAACATTTGGAAAAAGCAATCAAGGCTTCACTAAGATGCCCAGGAAGAGGAAGACAGAGAATCAAGAAGCTTACCAGGTTTAGAGTTTTTAAACTAGCTGAACTAATTACTATAATTTTTCACTGACTTCTTTACAGGCAGTGGCCATTATAGCAACCAATGTTATTACTGTCCTTTTTAAAAAACAGAGATATGATTTGCCATATCTTCCCACTCAACCACAAAATGTAAGGAAGCAACTCTTTCCAGGTTAAAAATCAGAGTAATAAATACTAATGCATTTACCCATTACCTACATTGTATAACACTAAACATTTGCTTATAATCACACATGGATATCAAGTTTAGCCCCCCAAAATTGATTATACATTTCAAATCTGGATATCCAATAAGGTGTTATAAACTTTATACATTTTCTAGTGAACATCAAAATGAGGACGGTGTTTTGAAGTACAGAAACAAAATAACTGAATGCATCACCTACACTATAAAGGCCAACTACTAAGAGGCGGACTGGGGTCTAGTCATGTTCCAGATAGCTGGACAATCCTACAAACTGCCACTGAAAGGCTGGTTGGAAGACAAATCATGTCACGTTCTCAGCCCACGTTAGCTCCTCTCCCTTTCTAAAAGGCCAAAGGTGAGAACCGTAGCTACCCTCTCTTCTGCACCTTGTGGTAATAAAGGAGTAAACTATCATTCTGCTCTCTACGTGGACAAACCAGATTCAAGTTTTCTTAGACTACAGTTGTTCTTTTGCCACTCTTAAACACAGTATGCAGTACATACAGACCACTAAACAAGATGTAGAAGCAAGAGACTACAGAAAATACCTCTTCTGTCTTTTAAAAAGAAAGTAGTACTTACACTGGCTGACAATATGGCACTCCCCCTGTCTTCCTGCTTTACCCTGTATCTGCTTTCAAGCTGCAGCATAATGCACATTGATGTGGCTATATGGCCCTAAAGCCAAACTCAGTTCTAAAAAAAAAAAAAAAAATCCTATTTGTGGGACTGACTCTTTGGGGATAACCAAACTATTAAAAAAATCCAGTATAGAATAATCTTGGACACACAAACATTAACAGATGTCTCCCATTCTGCCTTGTATTTGTCAGAACAGAAAAAGAATTGCCAAGTTCCCAGCACTCACAGGGTTACTACCGCAAGGACGAGAGTGCCAAAAATGTTATGGGATACATAGCGTTGGCAGTCAGCTACAGGATGGACTAACTGGATACCTGCAAGAGTGCAAGCAGAATGCTTCTGACAAAGCTGCCCTTTGGGGACAGGCTGAAGTTGCACTACATATCCTATTGTGAGGAGCGGGTTGAACAAATGGACCAGCATCCTGAACACGTATCAGACCCTGTTACGGAGGAAAGCATCTTCCATTACCACATCCACCCTCACAGCACAGGGGAGACTGCCAACATGGGCACTGTCATGCTGGAATTCCTAAACAGCTAATTATTTGCAGATCAACATCTTCAAGAAGAGCTAAATACCTCTCTTACCAGGCAAACACAGAGCAGTTGCTGGATATACCAAATAGGTAGTGGGTCATTTAGCTACAAGCTTGAAAACAGTCAACTGCAGCACCTTTCCCAAATCCAACAGCACCCCTTACCACAACATGGACATGATTATCCTGCTCTTGCTATGTTCAGTACACTTAAAGCACTTAGTGCAATGAGAACCCTGACGCAGGCTTGGACTCAGATGAAACGGTCAGGCCAGTTCCACCCCATTCCCTTTTTTCCTTTTTTGCAATTATTCATATGCAAGACCCATATTTCACAAGCCATAACATATATTTTTTGAAGATACTTAACAACATATATTTAACAGCCAGAGCTTACTTGACCTTAGAAGCCTTGCTCCCATCCAAAGAATTCACTGAGGTCAGAGTACCAAAGAAATTGAAAGAGACAACAGTCTATTTAGTATGCTGACTGCTTCTCGCTCAGTGCTCAGCTTTTAGCATGATATACAGAACACTTAAGCAAACAAGGGGTTTGGTTTTGTTTTTCTATCCTGGCTGCTTGGGAGGTATTTTTTATTTTCTGGAATCTTCAAGAAAAACAGGCCCTTCCATCCTCTGAGTCAAAGACAAGAAATCATGATCTTGGCATCACTGCTACCCCCCATTACACCATCAGAAATCAGTACACTGCCCAGCATCCCTGGTGGCATATTTGAAGTTACACTCTTAGAATACACTTGAGTCAGGCAATGGCTCCATTCCAGAAACAAACAATGTTACCAAGAGCGGAGTATAGCCCCTAGTTTTAACCTAGTTTAAAATGTATTTTACAAATGCATTCCTACAAATCTGATCACAGCAAAACATATAGTGGTTTTAAAATGGCAGAAAGTTGAATTCAAACAACTCAATTTTTAAACCAGTGAGAAATATGGGCAATTTTAAAAGGAAACAATAAAATTCTCAAATACAGACATTTGTGAAATACACATGCACACGCACACTCTCACACACACACACACCCACTTACTTCACTCAGTGTCAGATTAAGATTACACAAGGCAATTTTCAAGGTTGCATTTACAACCACCATGACAAGAACAGCATTTTTGAGGTAGCTGAAGTCAAAGAGCAAACCACAGCACAAGCAAAGAAACAGGTGCTCGCACTCACACCGAGCCCACTCTTTGGAGACACGTTATCATGTGCGCAGGGGCGTGTGTTGAAGAGGCACGTGTTCCATGGGGAATGAAGTTCAGCAGCACTGGAGACCTGATAAACTATTCTCCAGAGAAGCTTATGCTGGGAGACCAGATGCACGATCAAGGGACCACGGCTTAAATCACTGCACATCAGCTGAGCTGTGGTAACAGTCTCGGTGCTCTTGGTCTGTGGCAGTTCTACCGACAGCTCTGTCTCACGTGCACTGAAGCAAGTGCAACTGTGGCAGTTGAAGATGTTATTACTCAGAGCTGTCTGTCCCACTTCTCTCTAGATGCTACTGTTGGTAGAAAGGTACATGTACCCATATCTCACCTGCTCCGGTTTGCAGCCTAGCATTCCAGTTCGAGCCCACCTCCACAGCACTACTTGCCAATGGACTGTGAACAGGAGCAGCAGAGACACAGACCTGAGTTCCCTTCTTCAGGTGCAATAACATCTTTGCCACATTAATGGTGCAGAGATGTCAAACTGCCACAGTTTGAATCATGAGACTTCATCTCAGAGCCCTTTGCTAGCCTACAACAAAAGGAGTTGAGCTAACCTCACAGCAAATGCCAGGCAACGTGGGCATAAGGGGATAATAGCTGTGGCTGGCTGACAAACTGGCTCAGCCACAGTAACTGGATCATGTCTCTGGGCATACAGAGTGCTTGATCCTGCCCAAATTATAAAACTGTGTGAAACACACTCATACACACACACATAATGTAGTATTTTCATCAAGAAGCTTTCTACAAATCAACTCTTTGCATGATTACTGCTGAGAGTCCTGAAGATGGGATGGAAATTATGGCAAGATGTTTTTCAAAGGTAGAAAGAAAAAAAAATCAGCCTCCTATGATTAGGTCTCTGTTGTGTAGTTGCTGTACGAGAGAGATGGCACAGATGAGAAGTTGTTATTCCACTGTCTTCCTCCAGTACTCTGCTGCAACTCAGCCTGCTCTTTATATTTGCTCAGAAGATTTTTGGCTTCTTGCAGATCCTGAGAAGAGTTTTCCCCATATTCTTCTTTCAGCCACTGCCTGAACTGCAAAAATTGAACATACATACACAATATGATGAAACAGTAACATGAGACTGGTGCAGAAGTAATGCTCCTTCCTGTCCTACAGAGTTTCAAGAGCCTGTAAGAACACAAGCAGTGCTCCAAATATTGCATGTCCTTCAACAGCAGCACAGAATACACAGGCACAGGAACACCCATTTGAAATCACCAAGATCCCTTACATCCCCTAAAATGACACACTAGCATAACAGCTTGGCTGACTGGAGTAATACAGAGTAAGGAACACCCACTGGGCAAGGACATCCTGGACTTAAAAGCACACTCCTTCTGTTGCATATACAAACAAGATGAATTAGCATGGAAGCTAATATGATCAGCCAACTTGCCCAAGTCACAACAGGCTGCAAGAAGGTTGAAGATCAGAAAGTGAACCACTCATATGGGTTTTTTATCCTAAGCCCACAAACACCAGTAGTAAAAAATGTACTGTAGATATCAAGAAACGTATCTTCTAGGAAGAAAAAGTCCAGGAGCTTTAAAAGCTATACAATAGGACCCTATGTTACTGACATGAATGACTGAATATGGTACATAGTAACAAATGTATCAGGTTCAGTTGAAGGTCAGTCCAGCTCTTTATCCTGGTATGAGAGTAGCCAGATGTAAATGCCAAGGAAAGAATCAGGCAATGTCAGGGCAATAATGCTGGGACCTTTTCCCTGGTCATTTCCTTAGCTTCCAGCAATTTTCAGCTCAAGTACTTTCAGAGGCTGAGGCAGTATCTTTGCCTTTGATACCAACAAATTAATTTTTCTGCCATGAGATCACTTTTTGAATCCACAAATCTTTACCACAAGGTATCTGGATGCCAACAGGCTCTGTAAGTACATATTGTATAAAAATCCCGCCTTTTCCTTGATTGGGACCTGCCAATTGATAGCTCCATGTCACATTACAGGGAAGAGTGGAAATCACACCTGTTCACTTTCTCTATTCCACTCAACTTTATAGACCTTTATCACATCCTTCTCTGTCATTCCTTTTCCAGTTGAAGAATTTGAGTCCACCTAGTCATTCCTGACAATCTTGTTGCTTTTCTCTGCAGAAGCAGCAAGTAGACACAGACCCCAACCGTTCTGTCCCAGTGGGGATAATATTCATTTTTCAAGCCTTAACTTTCATAGCTTTGTTCTCTTTGGGGCTCATGGACAGCTTTATCCATAAAGATCATTGACTAGGACATTGGGAGACAAGACCTCAACATAGTTACTCCCTCCCATTCCTAAAAGATCATAAGGTTCTGAGTCAAATCTGAAGCCTCAGGCTACCATGTGGAAGTTTGAAATTGGTGCAAACCATGTTGTGACCTTAGTGGCTAAACGCCTTCCTGTAAGGCCAAGATCTAAAGGACCCCATTCCAGAAACCCCACAGGATACCACCCTATAGTGGCACAGCAAAACACCCATCCCACTGAAATCAGAAAAAAGTTCACACCCTTGGCAGATGGCATTATTCCACTGAAATCAGGTGTGTAAACAGACACCTGCTAAGGATGTGGTTGCTGTTAAAGAGACAGTAGGAAACTACAGCCCAGCCAGTGACTACAGGTGGATATTTCTTTTTGCAACCTACTGCCTCCCCCTCAGTAAAAAAGGCAGAATGTGCCATCCATGGTGGATGAAAAAAGAGAGACGTTACTGTCTTTATCAGGCTATTTGCATATAGCCTTAATTGTCATTGCTGTTAGCCCAGACCAATTAGAGTAGAAATGACTGTAAGGGAGGAAGGAGACAAGTCTGGAAAGTCCCCCTCTGACTTTTGTCTCTTAAAAATCAGTTACTCTACCATTTACGCCAGTTCCAAACGATCCAGGAAACATTCAGTTAAATATTAAAAAAACGCAAATATTTACAGTTGCAAACTGCATCATGCAAAACAAATGGTAATTTCTAAACTCTGAGCTTTCTGCAGCAGAATGACAGGGATGGAATAAAAAAAAAAAAAAACAAAAACCCCCAACATCCTTTGCCTCATGTATTTTGCTTTCTGATTTTAGTTTGCCTCTGTTATGCTTATTAAAAAATCAACAACAGGCACAAAAGCCCAGAGCATGCTGAGCAATGGAAAACGGAGGGGATGGCCAGAGTAGGTTGTTAACATAAGTGGAAGTCACCAATCACCCACGGGGAGCAGATCTTTTGCGTGGGACGGTTCTTTTTAGGGGTAAGAAACTGATTTTTTTGTTTTATGAAAACCACTCTGCAGTCTTACTATTCCCTCAGTTCTCCTAGTTCTACAAAGCCTTCAAAGGCTAAGAAGAAAAAAAGGGTCAGATTTGAGACTGTTCTACACATCAGAAAATGTATTAAGTCTCAGCCACAGAAGGCGAGGGGAACATGACACGTAAGTCATAGTGAGAACCTAGTTTAACTCCTGGATAGCAAAGATTTCTGCTTGTGATTTCTTTCCTGCTTACTATTCCAAATGAATGTGTTGGGGGAAACCCACTGTTTTTATGCATCTGGTACTTAACAGGTTGGTCTTTCTGCTGCGTTCTGACCAACTTACTCTTTAGTTTTTACCCCTCTAAAGGTGTCAGTCTTGTATTGTGTCTTAGCACACAGGAAGCAATCACTGGATTGAGAGCACAGCTGGGCAGGAGGTGTTCAGATGTTGTGCTTCATTTCTTCTCCCATGCAGCATTCCCTGATACCTTCAGTTCTATCCACACCTCCCCCAGTGGAGCAGGCTTGGCCAAGAAGCCACTCCCTCAAAGCAAAAACAGGGAATCAGATAAACCACCAAGGCCACAAAACAATGAGAAGTAGCCCATGATCTGACTTGGGGTTGTGTTTCACAGCTCATTTCTTTGTAGTTATTTACCTGATCAACATCATGTTTTTCAAAGTCCTGTAGCTGCCTCTGGAAGCCCATGTTAGGATTGGCACAGGATCTTGCTGCACGGACAACAGACAGTGCATCTTCCCAACCAAAGTCTGTGATGGTCATGATGTAGGCAACCACCAATGTTACACTCCTGGAGACACCTGCAAGGCTGCATGAAAAAGGAGATGCCATAAATTAAGTAGTGCTGTACAGTTAAAAGCATCATTTCCCAACATCACAGCAGACTGCTGTGTTGCTTGCCATGAGGAAGAAATATTACAATATTTGAGTTAAAGGTTTTGGTGCTGCTTTTTCAGATGTATCAGAATAAACCTACGACAAGAACAAGAAAGTGGGTTCTGAGTAGTAATTCATGCGAGACTGGAAAGAAAGAAATATTAGATCTTCACAAAAGCAGGGGACAGTGCACGTGTTCCAAGTTAGATTTAGGTTTTAATAAGTCAGAAATAAGTCACCCACTTTCTTCTGCTTATATAAATCAGAGCAGTGAAATAAGACCGTCCCCTCTCCACCACAAATAAAGGCTTCAGTTTCATGGGGCTGAAATGAACTTTAACTGAACTGTTAAAGTGTGTATGTCTGGTTGCTTGAGTTCTTTTCCTCTTTCTGCTATCCATGCACGGTGCAACTTCCACTGTCAGGACTCCAGTTTCCTTACATGAAAAGCTGGGATAAAGTAAGAATCATTCACTATTATTGGTTTGGCAGCACTCGACAAAAAACTCCCAACTATTACTATTGCGAGTATAAAGAATGTGTTTGAGTTACATTTGTACCAGACTCCTTCACTTGGCATTTCATGAACATTTTATGCTTTTGAAATGCTTCACAAATTTAAATATATGTTTTTTAAAACTCCATCAGAATTCAGACTAATTATCCCTCTTTTACATACATGGAGACTGACAAAATGACTCGTGCACAGCTCTATCATGAGTCAGTAGCAAACTCAGCATTTATGCTCAGGGCCGGTGTACAAGTCCAGTGTTCAAATGACGAGATGACTCTGATTCCAGATATAGACTCAGATATGTCACTTGGACACACAGCACAAAGACTACAACCAATAGCAGAGAGCAAGAAAAAACCCAGGGTGGGATTTCCTTTTCTATTCTCTACAGCCCCAGGAGCATCTCTCCAATCAGGGACTTGCTATTAACAAATGCAACATTTGAATGCTTCAGCAGTTTAAAGAAAAAAAGAGAAAAAAATAAATTTCTGTTCAGTGGAAAATTTTTTTAACAACTCTGAAGTCACCAAAATAGTTGTTATAGAAACTAATCAAATTATAAGGATTACTGAAATCACATTTAGAAATACAGTGATTAAAATAATGGGAAATAAATAATGCATCTCCAGTCAAATCAAAAAACCAAAAAGTCCTACAAAAAGGTCTGATCAGAAGAGAAGGTCAAGAAGAATTTCTTGGGCTCCTTTTATCTCCAGGCAGCTGCCCACCCCAGTGACTCAGAAGTCCTAGCACGACGTTTTAATAGCATTTGCAAATCTTCTGGGGCTCTTCAAATAATGGGAGCATTTCAGTCCAAGAAGATTTTGCTATAAAATGGAGATGAACACTAACTTATCATTAAAATGATGAACATCCAAATCGAGCTAGGGAAACCCTTAAGAAGTTTTTTTAGCAAGTGGTATACATACCAATGAACTAGGCAGCCTTCACCTGTAAGCCGGCACTCATGGATAAATTTGATGCTCTCTCTGAAATGCCTTGTCCTGAAAACAGAAGCAGAAGGGGAATAAAGTGCTCTATTTAGTAAAATCACTACTTAGAAAGAGAGAAATATATCCGAAAGCTCACTTAACACTGTTTCTAGAATTTAGAACTGAATACAGGTCTTACAAGGTAAAAGTTAGTGTCTGCCAATGAAACACAAAACTCACCGGCATAGTTATTCTCCACTCTACCTGAAGAAGAAACTGGTATCTTAGGCACCACAGTGTGATAAACATTAACAAACACTTGATTCTGATGACTGTCAAGTCTGTATTTAGTTTGTGTTTTATTCTTCTTTAAACTAGTAACTTGATGTTGTATGTCCTTGTGTATGCTCAGATGTCAGATGAAACTCGGCACAACTACATGAACAGTTCTCGAGGTATATTGTCTCTCGCAAAGAGGCATCTACCACCCAAACTTAAGCTTAACTTTGACTTCACCTTCTCCTTCAAACCATGTACTAGGACACATCTAAATGTTATGACTTACTTTTTTGCAACATGAAATCTCTCTGGTTTGTCACTGCTATGAAAAAAATTCTCAACTCAATCCCTGGCTTCTTCAGCTCCCTCTAATCTCCTCTCCTCAGACTGCAGTACCCCTTCTGCCTGCCCTTATTCAGGCTGTCAGTCAACCCTTGCCTTCAACCTACCTTTTTTAAAGCAGTGAAGGAGAAAATGCGGAGAAGATAAAGACTCAGTTTACAAATATTAAGGTTTGTACTCTCATTATCCTTTACAAGTGCCTCTTCATTTTAAGTGGGGCAAGTCTGAAGGAAAGTAAGTGGGCAGCTGTCATCATCTCAGTAAATCTGCAGCATCGCCTTTTTGCATCCCAGTCCCAAGTTGCTCACCCTGCCTCTGCCTGTCAGACTGCAAAGCCTTTGGGGCTGCCTGCAATTTATCACAGGTGCAAGCAGCACCTCTTAGTTCAACAGAGCTGAAGTTCACTGTGGCCTTTGAGTGCTCTTGCAATTTAAAACTGCAAGCAGCAGCAACGTGTACAACACAGACAGAGGAAAGAGCTTCTTAAGGGCGAGTCAGTACCAGGCTTATTGGCAAAGACGAAGCTGAAAGCACATTGCATTCACACCATGAAAAACAACGTCCTGTATTCAAGACGTGGTATAATATTCACCCTGAGAGGGGAAACAAGGGTAAAAGAAAAAACCTCAGCCCAGCACCAGCAGCCACACAAAAATCAGGAATACCCACATAAAAGGAAGCTTCCCTTCCTGCCCAACAGTGCAGCTGCTGCTACTATAAACACTCAAGACCTGGAAGAGGACAACAGTGATGCAATAGAGTGACAGTGCCCATGGAACTTGCAAAGGCAATGATGTCTAAGCTGAAATATCCAAAAAGAGGGATCCTAAAGCCCAGGACTCCATCTCCAAGGCACTTCTTGCATCACTGGATACAACAGGGAGAACACAGCTGGAAAAGACTCGAGTGACTTATTCAGAAAATCTCAAGGCACAATGCAATCCCAAGCTTTAGGATGGCATGTCAGCTCAGGATTTTATGTATCTCAGGAAACCAATCAAGTATGTGGGATAAGTGAAGAAGAGGGACGAAGCCTTACAAATGCATTTCTACTCAGACTGCCACTCCAAAACATTTTCACTGACTGAGTTCTAACAAATCATGGCACTCAGGTCTGCCTAGGGGACACAAGCAGCTTCACCTAAATTAACTCAGAGGACAAATGAAATGTTGGGCTGTGTGTGCAAAAGGCGTTGCTAATGCACAACAAAGGAGCACTTATCTGAAATTCAATGGATTCAGTCAGATGGAACTTGGTTAGGGCTGGATTGAGAACATCCTGATGTTCTCATACTCCCATCTTCCCTTTCTCTCTAGAAAACATGACCAACAGCGCAGCTCCAAGCACCAGTGAATTCACTTCAATGGTCTAACACAAGTTTTGGTTAAACACTTCAATGCTTTGGTTTGAAAAATATCTGTGAATGAGCATAACACCTTTGCAAGGTACTAAATATAGCTAGCAGTGAACTCCATTCACTCAGTTTTATTTGCCCTTCCTTATTGCTGACACTCAGTCTGCTGAAACACCGTCAAGTGTAAGTGTTTACAGGTATTCATGAAAGAGAAGAGAAATAGCCAAGCTTAGAATTAGTGCTGCTCTGTAGACTCATAGAATCATTTAGTTTGGAAAAGACCCCTCCTCACCTCAAGTCGGAGAAGAGGAGAAATGTACTCCTCCATAAGCCTATGGTATCAGGGTCTCTGCTGGCTCCAGCAGACACAGTTGCCTGAACTCATTTTCAAAGTTATAGTACAAATCGTATTTACCTGACAACTAAGACTGAGGACCAGTTAGCTGTGTGGCAAGTGCCAGACACAAAGGAAAATGGCAAGTCTTACATTAACCGCAAAACAGTTGATTATCATCTGTAACAGGAAAGCGCTTGACAAATGTGTTGATTTGCAGCCTATTTGTTGGACTGAACAGTTACTTCAAGACAATTTATTACATGATATCTGGCTTTTACATCTCCCAGCTTAAAGCTGGGTCCTGAACTGCATCATCTTCACAGTGGGAAAACACCACAGGAAGAACAACCAGTACAGTGCCCCTACCAGCATGTTGTAAAAGTTATCTGAACGTATGTATTAGCAAGCTGGATAATCCAAAACTAGGCTGAAGGCAGAGTTATGATACCAGATTATTCATTCATTGCTAGTCAGACTTCTATGAATATTATAGAGGTTAAAAAGAAAGCATCCAAATCAGATAGGAAGAAGCATCTTGATGTTTCTTTCCTTTGGCAATGTAAATGCAACAAAGATCCACCTAAATTTCTTTTCTTAATAGGTTATCTGGCTTCTGTATTATCACCACTAACAGCCTAACCGTTGGAGGCTAGTTCCTTAGAAACACGTAGCCTAAGACAATTAGCTGGAACAGGACAGGAAGGAACATTTGATTTCTGTAGAACTAACTTTTTAGCAACGGGTTGTATAGGAGATGATGGAGAAGGAGAAGTCGACGGCCCAAGGTAAAATTCTGACAATCCAGGGAAAACACTCATTTAACGCCTAGGAAGCACCTTGAATCTCAAAAGCAACTGCTTGATTCTTGTGCTTGGTAGGGGCAGAACGTGGGAGTAGAAGCAAGCTTTTGAGACACTTAAGTGAACACCCACATGTTAACAGGGGAATCCCTGCTGTATTTCCCTGGCAATTCATTCCTCTGAGGAAGGGAGCTCCACTAAACAAGCTTACTAGGAGTAAATGTGCATTACACACATAAGAAACCAGAAGTTTCCCTCAAAAAACTGAGCTAAAGTGAATTAAGAGCTCACGGTCCCAAAATTCCATGGGTAAAGGCTTTCAGCTGGACCTCATCAACCTGCCAGCAGTTGCAAGTAGCAGCAAAGCTTCTGACAAACTTGCTGTTGGGGGAGACAGACAAGACAGCAGTGTGTATCTGGTCAGTTGAGCCTGTCAACCATTGCTAAGAAAACACAAGGACCTGCAATACAGGATGCTGCTGTTTCCCCCCTGACACCACCAGAATCCCTCTTTCGCAAGAAGAGGGTAGATACACAAAGATGTTGCAGAGGGACCAATTCCCTGTCCTGTTCCCCAAATATCCCTCCCTCGGCAGAGGGCACAGGCAGTACAGTTAACTGCTCCTAGATAAAACTGTGTCAAATCCTCACAGACTGAACAAAGACAACTTGCTCTTGCTGTCAGATGATTGTATGGGCAAAGCAAGCAACATTGCTGTTTGCGAGCATCATGGTTTGATTTTACTTGAAGGTCTGGTCTGTGTAAAGCAGAAAAGAAAAATCGGTTACTCATCAAGTTTTATTTTAAGTGATAAAACGTATCAGTATTAGAAGTAATGACGTTTGCTTGCAACCACCTGATACCAAAGCAAGTATTTTAGATGCCTGCAGTGTAACAGAAACAATACTCATGCAAATATTCTATCTTCTTACTGAAGCTTTAAGAGCTTTGGTACTGCGCCAGACAGCTCAAGCACCAGAGGTGATTTTTCAATATAACTCCTTGATGTTTAACAGCGAGGGAAGAGCTGAATTGTACATTGATTAACGTTCAACACAAATGCCATCCTTTCTATTTCCATTCCCCATTGATCCAGATCTCTATTAACAAAGGAAGCAGATTTGCAAAACTTTTTCAGAAATGCTGCAGATCTCAGAATACCAACAAACAATTAATATGACAACATATGAATGTTTCCCTCTAATCTCATTTTTTTGTTGTTCCCCAAAGGATTTTTTTTACTTTTCAATTTTTTTTTTTATTATTATTTCAGGTATTAAGGCCACAAAAGTTGCCCATGACAAAGGCAGCTAGCTCTGCCTTCTCATTACAGACCTGTCTTGAAATTGGGGCGGGGGGGCAGTGGGTTTTTTTTTCTTTCCCCTAAAATCAGGACAGAAATGCAGAATGAAAAGGCAAATCACCACACATCAAATGCCACGCTGGAATCTTTCTAGGGTACGAGAAACACATACTCTAAAAATATCCCCCGAAAGCATGAGCCAGAATATTGCTGTGATGTGAGAGAAAAGCAGTGCTGCATTTCCTTCCGTACCTACCAGGCCTCTTTCAGCTACTTGTTTCTCTACAAAACTTGGTAGCAGGATGTGGCTGAAACCCCCCTCACCTCTCCCCAACATAAACAGTGAGCTCTAGAAGAAAGAGCTGGTCACCATCCAAGTTCCCTTACAAAACCTGTTTTGATTTCTCTCTGGAATCAAGACTTGCTATGCTCAATGGTTCAAAACATTAAAACCAAGGGCAAATCAATCAGTGTTTCATGAATGTTAGCAGAGATGAGAAAGAGCGAGGCTGGGACACCCTAGTTTCACTACATATATCCTCAAGGCAAGAGTCACTGCAGGGCAGAAACTCCCCGCTGTGCCAGCCTACTACTAAGAGCAGCAGGGCCTTCTGAGGCAGGTTCAAGAAGTCCGGAGCAGACGGTTACAGGGGCAGTCTGCACACCCAACTGTATGTTGAAGGCCCACTGTGAGGATTTCATTTCAACTCTTGAAGCACCAGGCCTCATACCTCTTTCAAATATTTTCTTTTTGTTAATGGCTAGAGATAGCGCTAACAAAAAAGAACAGCTAAGCAAAAAGATTTACAAAAACAATGGCTAGAATAAACTGGGACTAAAGCAGGAACAGACTCACTAAGGAATTCCTGAAGTTTAAGGCCACAAATGAAGAGTGTTTACATACTGACCCTCCTACAAACCCTTACACACAAAAAGCAGGGTCTGAACCAAAGCGGCTAGAATAAAGTGTTACTGTGTTTTCTTAATGGATTAAAAACCACATTTGTGTAATGCTTGTGAGAGATCAGAATCAGATCTTTAAGCTCATTGTAAAACAGGCATCACGCTACTGTGGGATTTCTGGGGTTCTGTGATTTATTTTTAAAGAAAACTTACAAGTTCTGCGAGGGTGAGTCAGCAGCAGGAATGCACAGATACTTCACTCCCTGTGTAAAGAAGCAAAAAGGAATGAGAATAAAATATCCAAGTTAAATGCATTTATCTACCACCACACAAGTCCTGCTCTAGAGTGGTGCAGTTTTATTGACCTTGAGGACGGCACACCATTACTCAGACAAGCAGAGATCATCCCTATGCAGCCAGATTTTAAAACGCTGTTTTCACATCTGTTTTGCTGCTAAGACACCAGCACATAGCTTAGTCATGCTTATCCCAAGGCCCAATAGTGAGCTTTTTAAAATAGAAGCATCTTTACTAAAAAGGTGTAAACCTCTTTTTCAAAATCTCATTCTTCTTACATTTCTAGTAAAACTAAGTTGCATCTTCTGCCCTTCCCTTTCTCTAAACAGATGCTACAACCTAAAATTGTGAAAAGCAATTTCTTTTGATCCCATGCAATCATTTTTCTTTACTTAGTTGATAAAACAAAAAAAATGCATTTCAGAGAAGGAACATGTTTGTGGTATGGGTTTTGTTTTTTATTTTGGGGAAACTTCAAGAAAAACAACTGTAAAACTCATACTTTTCTTCCACAAAGTTAGCCTCATTTTCTTAGTCAGCTATCATAATAAGTTACAAGATCAGTTAGGGAAGTTAGATAACGATTTCTGATGCATTAAAAATGTTACTGGGTATATTTAAAACAACACTATAATCATACACTACTGCTTTGCATTGTCAACGCTCATTTTAACTGTCATTTTATTTTCAAAGCTTGTTTTGCTCCTATGACTGTTAAGAAAAAGAACTCTTCTGAAAGCATATTTAGCTAACTTCTCAAATAGGACTTCCAAGAATATAGGTTGCAACTCAGACACACAAAAACTATATAATTCACTGGAAGTCTTTCAACTTATCTCAGATGCAGACTTCTGAATTTTTCAGATGTACTTGTAAAGATAAGGATTCACAGCAAAAGGTCCACCATAAAATGCACTTTAGTTTATCTTTTTGTAACAATGCAAACCCCTGTAATAATCCTGCACACTCAACAACGCACATGGGAAGTCACACATTTATCTATAAAAGATCCTTTACCAACAAGGTGGAACACAACATGTATCTACCAGGCATTTCATTTGCCAGCTGGGATGGCAGGGGGAATTTTCATTGCTCAACTGTGATGGCTACCTGAAGCAGCATCTTCTCCAACACCACCTTTGCTTTGCTGGCTCAGAAACCCCTCTTTATTTCCCCTACACACACGCTTTATTTCACTTGCCATCTCACACCAAAGAGCAATCCCTTTTAGAAGAGGTCCTGACCCCTGGCACCATGATACACCATCCTGCTAATCCTCTGCAAGACGCAGGAACTTCACCACTATGTCAGAAAGGACGTGGTGATACCTCACCCCCATCTCTTTGCCACCAGTTTTTCTTAACCCCTTCAGCCAGTGTCTTCTTCACAGCCACACAGATTGGAGAGCCTGCCCTGTCCCCACCAGGCTTTACCAGACTTCCTCGCTTTGACAGGCCATCCCCAGCACGCCACAACCAGAGGAGAGTCGCTTCTATCTATGGCCTTCTGGATCAGGGATGGCAGAGTCAGCGGGGAAGGCTCTGCAGACAGTGCTAAGCATGGAGATAGAGACGTGGCAGTGACTGACGCAGGAGAAGGCACCATCGGGACAACACCAAGCCAGTGACAGCACGTGGCAGTTTGCGCGAGAGCTGCACGGCAAAAATGCAGCTGAGAGGAGAGGGTGTAAGAATGAAGTCAGTTTGCAAACCAAAGCAGCTTGCTGCCAGAGGCAATGGCATCACCGAGCGACAGTCCCTCCTGCCTTGCATCGGAAGGGATGCCGGCTGCGGGAAACCGGGATGGCTCCACAGCCATAAGCTGATCCACAACAGCTTGCACAAATACCTTCATTTAGAAAGACGATGTAGCAGTAATACATATATTGATGGGCTGCTAAGCCAAGGATGATAATTACACTGTGACAGATTAATTACAGTAATAAGCATCTTGTGTGACGCATTTGAGAGGTTTATCTCAGACACTAGTGTCACTTCAAGTGAGTCACTCCAGTACAAAGAGGGCCTGTGACCTGAAAGTAAATTTACATGTTGATGCTTTCCCCCACACCTCTAGGCAACTCCATGCCACTAACTGCACCACCATGGGAAAAAACGGGAAGAAAACTGAAGGTAGGAGATGGGTTAACTCCAGAGTGCACTACAGGCCAGAAGGTTCGCTCCTCCGGCACGCACTGATGCAAGTTGTTCTACGGATTTAGAAGCTATGGCACATGCTGAGTGCTTTTCACAGGCTGAGTGCAGAGGGGCTTTCAGATCGTGTTCACTTTAAAAGCAGAAGTAGCATCAGCACAAGTTTAAGACCCACAATGTTCTTTTTTTGTCATGGCTGGCTAGTTCCCACTACCGCAAGCAAGGATGAAACTGGCCTCTGAGAGACCGCACACGGTACTGAATGGCTCATCCAGAGCCTGATCCTGGAGGTCTTCAGCACTTAAAACTTCCAGCGAAGCGCACAGCACACGTTTCACTACTGTGCTCGCAAGTGCTTACCATCAGCCTATTAGCCTTATTAGTACAGCTTCTCAGACAGGAGATGGTTAAAGTTATTGGAATTTGGTATTTTGACCGATGCGTGTCACTTCTATGGTGTTTTTGGAAGGCTGTGGTGATGGACTCCTCCCTGTGAGGAAATAATCACACACTCAACTCAGAAATAGTTACAGGTGGGATTTCAAAAGTACTGTGCAGTGACCCAACCTGACTCCCACAAAAATCAACAGTGAAACTCTCAGTGACTTCGACCCAAACACAGTTTGGCCAGAGTTGGTAACTCCTAAGGATCCCACACTGCCATCAAGTTTTGCTTCTCTTGGTTGAAATAACAATACTAATAGGATAAAATACCATTCATTGTAATTGGATACCTGAAATACACCACCACCACAAGATTGTATGGAGCAGGTCTTCATAAATGAGACTCGGGATTTTCTATGTAGATATTCATCTGTTGATTGCTGGAATTAGCTTCTCCTCACATATGCTGCATAGACGTTCTTTTTTAAACACACTGGCAATAGGAAGATACTTAATTACTGAACCCTGCTGTCTGTGACTTTTTTAAAAAAAACACTACCCAGGATCATAATATTATTTGTATATTTGTGCCCCAAGACACTGCTGTCCTTCCTGTGCACATACCCTGCAGATAACATCTAAGAACTGTCCCAAAGGGACCTTTCAAAGCAGAACAGTTTATGCCAACCGAACAATACCTACAACATTTTAGATGGGGTACTAGCCTGCAAGAAAGATCAAGACATCACTATTTTATTACCTAGCAGTTTGTTTGCCATTCTGAAACTGCAAAGCATAAGATGTAAGAAACAGCGACTAAAACAGAGTAAGCTAAATCAAAAGATTGTTGAAGAGTCAAACAGACCAGCTCCTAGTGATAACTTCAACAGGCTCCAAATCAGTACCTAGTCTGCAGTTTCATTCAATAAACCTGAAGCTGGTTGTAGATACAATATCCAAAGTTGAACCAAAATTACATATGATAAAGATGGGAAGACAAATACAAATTTCATGTCAACCACATGGAAGTCTTCATTTTATTTATTAATTTATTTTTAAATTAACTCTGTTTTGTTCCCTAGGAATGACAATTCTCTAAAAATTATTCATTGGAGGAAGAACAGAACAACTCAAAACAGGTATTGTACCACTTCACCTACATACACTAAATTAGGTGCCACAGAATAACTACTCATCCCCAAACATGGTACTTATTCAAAGCAAAGAGAAAAGCTTGCAATTATAAAAACTGATGAAAAGAGAAATATTATTGTAAATCCTACATGAAGTAATACATCCACTTTATTTATTGAATACTGCTGCTAGTACATTGTCATTCAAACATTTCTTCAGCTGACAG
Source organism: Haliaeetus leucocephalus (assembly GCF_000737465.1). NCBI lineage: Eukaryota > Metazoa > Chordata > Aves > Accipitriformes > Accipitridae > Haliaeetus > Haliaeetus leucocephalus. Next base: position 8,536,307 of record NW_010972809.1, on the reverse strand, counting down.
CTGTCAGTTGTGTCTTATGTCTCCAAACAAGCTTTTTCCCAGACTACCCATTTAGAGGAAAAAAAGAAAAAAAAAAATCAATCCAACCTTTTTAATTAAGCAGAAATTATGTATGTTCTATACTTATGGAATGTATTCAAACCCAAGCTTCTAGGTCAATGAGCTGCTGAACAGAGCTTTCTTCTGCTCATCTCGATTGACTACTACTTTCCACTTGTTACCGTTAAATCATTGCTCACTTTCCTTTCTCCATCAATCACCTTTACCACCAAACAACCCTACCCTCCAACACACACGCTTCTCTAAACTTTTTCCTTATTGTTCACATGATGATCCTAACTGACGCCCTCATCAAATAAAAGGAGCACTCCTATTTCTTTTGGTGTATTTAACCTATTAAGATTACCCTAAAAAAAAAAAAATCAGTAAAATAAAATATAATTTACTTTTCTGTTTTCTGTTTCAGCAGACAAGAGTAACCACCAAAACTAGATTTCTGTCTCTCTTAGGCCCTGAAACTAAATGCTACAGTTAAACCGATACAGTGAGAGCTAACAAAACTAGAGCAAGTATTCCGATTTCAAGATTGTCAAAGTTGAAACAAGCGAGAGTTAAGTAAAATTTCTAAAATTCACTGTTATTTGAGAAACAACAACACTTGCACAATTTCATCACAGATTCTAGAACTAAGTCAGTTCTGCTGCAGTGAATATTGAGGTATTAAAACCAAAAAGGTTTAGGCGCACCCATATATATGCAGAGGTTTTACACTACAGTTAATAAGGTATTCATGGAATTGTAGTAATTTTCAAATTTCTAATTATTTTAGAGGTTGATCTACTAAGATTGGAAACTGAACAGTTATCTGACACTTGGGAAAGTCAGTAAAGACTACAGAACAACACTTTCCTAATATTGTTAGCTTTTAAAAAAGATAATTAAATCTTTGTTATTAAATCCAGTATTTCATGCACTCAGGAAATGTAACAGTCCAGTTTAAGGAACACTCTGTTTCTATTCTACTTACCTATAATCTATTTTAAAAACTCCAGCTTCATTTTAACTTAACTTGTTAAAACTGGCATTTGGGTTCTTTTAGTAGAACATGTAGAATTTTGCAGTAGCAAAATGACACATCTACAAGTGCTACATGGCAGATAATGGGTCAGTGACTGAGAATAGGATCTCTAAAGAGCATGCACAAGTTTAATCGCGCAATACCAAGAATAATTTCAACTCCAAACAGGGTAAGGTGCAAAAAGTACTGTGAGACAAATGCAGCACCTATATGAACATTTGCTTCTTTGTAATGAACAAAGATGTTCTGAAGTCACTAAGAATGACGCTCAGTTTGATTACACCCTAAATCATACTAACATACAATTTATCTGTGAAAGAAAACTGTCCAGCAAGTTTTATATAAAACCAAGTACTCTAGCAAAACAGTAGGCATGAGAATAAGAGGAAGGAGTAAAAATGCTACTCATTATTTCATGTTCAGTGGTTTTTCCAAGTAATGTTTTTTACATATGTTCTTCAGAACATTGTCCCTGCCACTGCTGTATATACATTTCTGAGGTTCTAGTTAGCACTGGAAACCTGAATCTAGAACTTCAGATGTTAAAAAGGCGAGGAGAGGGGGAAGGAACCTCATATTACAAAATTTCTATTCTCCAAGGGCAGGGGGTGGGGAGAAAGGGTTGTAAAAAAAAAAAAAAACCCAAAAGTTTAAAAAAAGCAGGATTGTATTTTTGGCATTAAACCTCTCTATTTAAATTTATGTAAAGACACCATCAACGACTTCCAAGAAATTTTTTTTAAACCTAAACCCCTAAACTTAAATTTGTGAACCCAGATGCAAATAGAAAACCTCCAGCACCTGGCAAGTTCTTTCAGGTTAGTCAAAAACCATGTGTTAATTTGAGTCGTCACATCAACAGATGAGGGCAGGAGGACTTATTTTTGTTTAGGGGCATTTCAGAAAAAAAGCTAAAGTGGGAAACAGCCAGCACAAAGCTTCCTCAAGCCAAACCAACACAAGGTTATCAAGGGTTTTGTCCAGTAATGCACCAAACTGAACCTGCTAAACTGAAAACCGTTCAACCGTTTGTTTGTCCTTTCAGTTACTTTCTGTAGCAATCACCATTGGTGCTGATTTTATTAATGACTCATAGAAAATACATTTGTGTTTCGGCAAAAAACAACCACTAATTGACTTTAGTGAACAACACACTTGAGTTTGGTTTTGAAAAATATTATAAATGAAATTGAAATTACATGAAGAATATGAACAACAGAAAGCGGGATGCTCCTGCAATTAAATTTATACATTTGGTTTGTGTCATCTTGAATAATACAATAGTTTTTACAAGTCATGGGGTTTTTTGCAATGTTTGTTCATGGTTTTCTTAGGAAGTAGTCTCAGTGATACTTTTGAAAAGTCCATATCATTAAGGCTGGAATGTGTCAATCACAAATATAAAGTGTCCTGTCAAAGCCCTCCTTCCCCATCTCTCCTATCACCCTTTCTAAAATTGTAAGAGGGAAATGTTGAAGAGTTAAGGATTGATTTTACTTTACTTGCACAAAGAGCTGCATATATGATTTCTAATTCTAACCCTGAATTCCAGTTCTAACCTGGCTCATCTGAAGGGATGCAAAGTGGGAGAAAACTTTAATGAGTTTATACTAAATGGTGGTTTATCTCCTTTAGGACACACCAAGAATATTTGCAGGACTACATACTTCAGCTGAGAGGAAGGACCTTGTTAGTCTGCCTTGACTAGAGGGCTATTCAAGCCCCCAGGCACGTCAGGGCATATCTACCATCTGGGCACTACCTATCACACTTGGTCCCTGAACCCTGAAGGGGGTCTCCGAGTACTACAATAAAACATACACCCCACCTGCCTCTTTCTTTCAGGGAATGCTGGAACACGATCACTACACCTCTGGAATATGCTCACATTACGAGCGTGGATTAACACACTCTCCACATCATCTCCTCCACACAGAGCAGGTCAGAGCATCTACTCTGTTCTGGTCAACACCGTATCCAAGCAATGAGAAACACCAGGCGTTTACTGGTCCAAACATCTCTCGTCCAAACAGCTCACCATTGAAAGCTTCAAACAGTCCTCATCCTCTCCTCCCTGACATCTGCCACTACAGGAACGTGCTTGCCCTGACACAGCTAGTGCGTGCTGAGCAATTCAAACAGTGAACTGAATTACTGCATCACCACTGCAGCCCCTGCCAAGGGTACCTCATGAGGAAGGCCCGGCCTGACACACTTTAAAAGCTGCTTTGTGGAAGACTCTTGGCTTCTTAGTGGGCTACCCATGTCATTTTTTGAAAAATTTGTCAGAGCTCCCAACTTCACAAGCAGAGCCAATGCCAGATATGGCATTACTTCAAACTAGAGAAAATTGCCTGGTGCCGCTAGACCAGAAAGGAAAATGGTAGCTATTTTGCTCAGCGTGGTCTTTGGAAACATGTCATGAGGGGGAACCCTTACCATGAAAAGGCAGTAAAATATCGTAGAAGAAAGTTAAGTTTTTTATTAGAAGAAGTGCTTGTATACTTACTCTTGACGGTAGCACAAAGGCTGAAAATTGACAGCTTCCAACACTGGTGATATAAGAGCTTAGGGCTATAGATGGAAATACAACAGTCTAAATTGACTAAATTATTAATTTGCAGAGCTGATCTTTATACAGCAGCAATGACCTTGTGATATGATATTAGCAACTCTGATTTTGAAGGCTCTCTTGGCTTCTCCCTCTTTAATAGTTCCCATCTGTCTTTGGGCTGGATACCAAAGACTGCAGAGCCTGCGCAGAGAACACGTTGCCCAGCCATACCCGGCAGGGACTTCTCTCATCATGTCATCAAGATGCATTTTTCATATATGAATGGCCCCCTACAGCCCAAGATTTCTGTATGCTATCCAACATCGTAACATGGTTTTAATAGACTGGCGGTTCTCACTAGCTGAGCAGCACCTGTCCAGAATTAGCATATGCTTTTCAAAAAAAAAAAAAGTAGAGCTGCTTGGTTTCCCAATATTTCCCTATTTAGGTTTTTCATGTTGAGCAGTGATATGCTTTTGAGTCCAGACAAATGCTTTCTGGACAGGTGTCTGTGAGCCTTAAGGCAGCTTTCAGCACTTCCAGAGTTATCACCTGCAGGTGCTGGGGGCATGACACGGGAATTTTTTCTTTTGTTTTAGCACAGGGTAATCCCCATTATGCACACACACACAGAAAAATGAAGTAAGTCCAGAACATGCAACCGTGAGAGAAAGACCGAAGTTTCCACAAACTGGTGATGGAAAGAAAGAATTAGAAAACTAAAAGGAGATGAGGCTATTCCCCTTCAAAGCTTCAGTAAAAGTTCCCCCATAGTAAACCTCATCACATTAAGTGCTAACAGCAGATACGATAGGTTTCTATAGCAAAACCACTATCCACAAACTATGCTAAGCAGATTACTTGAATCATGCCAGAGCTGCCAGTTCAGCTCCTCTATAGCTTAGTTTGCTTTCCTTTTCTAAAAAGCTGCAAATGTATAGTCTAAAGATCATCTGTAAACATGCAAGACTACCATGCCCAGCTAAAACTGCACTAACATTTACAACATCTAGCCAGGCTTAAAAAATATGAAATTAAATTCCAGATCTTAATGCAAGCTGATATGAATGCATTATCTATACTAGGTCTGCAGGCTACGACCATTTGATCGTAGTAACATTTCTCAGTTTTTGATAGGTATTCAGTCATGTAGCTCTTCACTTTCCTCCAAAGGTCTGGATTTACCAGCCAGTCATACACTTTTTTCTTTTAATTCCTAAACTTGATCCAGCACTTCCTCTTGTGATTTCTCCAACTGCAACTTTCTCATCCTTAACACCATATAAAACAAGTATATCACAGCATTCAGCAGAGAAAACTGGTGCAGAGAAGGTATACAGCTTCTTCATAGCATCCTTATTTTGCTACAACTTCTATTCCTCGCACTTACTGGTTCTGTTCCAGTTACACCATTTTTTTTGCCTGTATTCTATTAATGCATTTGACTGTTTACTCACAGAGTATGAAAGATTGTTATAAAAGATCAGCACAGATTTTTTCAACTGTGCTCTTCCCGTTCAGTTCAGCTTCTTAGACACTGAATATTTGAACCCTATTTCTACTCTGATTAAAATTTTAAAATTTGCAGGAAAAAAAAATCTAAAATTCTTTATAAGATGACCTGGCCTGTGAAGTTTTTTTATTTTCAAAGATATCGTTCATTTAAGTTGTGCTGGCACAAGCTAACAGACTAGATAAGAAAGATGCTTAGTTCAGTCAGCAATTAGGCCTTCTCTACTCCCCCCACCCTTCCATCCACCTACCATATCAACACTTACTTAGGTAGTCATCAATTCAGGAAAAGGGGGAGGAAAGCCACTGCTCTGGAGATAGCATGTACCAAATTAAGATGATATTGTTAGTGGCATCAGAATACAAAGAAAAAAGAATAAATAACTGTCCCCGGGTGGTGTTTTTGTTGGCACTGTAGAAATGGGGGGGGGGGGGGAACCATAACCTATAAAGCTAATATTTTAAGAAACTTAGAGAAAAAGAAAAGCAAATGTTTCATAGGCATTACAGAGCATTTTCTCAGCAACCAGAAGACACTGCAACATTCAAAAAAATTCCATATAGTGCCTTAAGATCACTCTTTTTGTTTGGAGAAGAAATCCCACAAACAGTAAGACTTGAAACAGAACCATCTGGTACCTGAGTATCACAAGGACACAGATAGGCTATTCACATGAAATTGAGATGGCTAAAACTTATGACAGCTTTGGTACTGAACAGAGAGAGATGACAATACCCCGCAACCCAAAAAATTGTGCATGTTTTGTTGGGATTTCATTTACTTATGCTTCATCCAAATTACTTTAATTGAAGCTATCACATATACTGATATACTCTTTCCTCATCTGAAAAACCAACACACTAAAAATAAAAACAAAACAAATATCCTGTAGCAACAGAAAACAAAGAAAGAAAACTGACATGCATATAGAAGCAGCACACATGCAAAAGCCTACTCTTAATGCAATTTGTCATAAACAGAATGAACAACGGAAAGCTTTTGTGGCAGAGGACAGTACAGGAACACCCAGGTAAACTCTTTTGTTGATTTAAGATCTACATTACTGTGATCGTTCGGATGTCTCCAAGATGAGTGCAGCATACAGAGCTTCCTGCAATGAAGCAGTGGTCAGTCTGACAATGATAATGCTATAAAATAATGCCAAAGGGCTCCACAACCACAGGTGACTGGTAACAGGATTCATACATTTACTAGATCAAACTTCTGGTGCAGGTCAAGAGCAACAGCAAAATTACTCGTAACTGACAAATGTGTTGTGGACTGTGTGAAAGAAGCTGGTAGTTTCAGTCCGTTTCCTGATTGATGGACAGGTGTCTACAATGCACACAACAGTCACCACAACTAGCTCCTCAAAGTGTCTCAGAAGGACCAAGGACTGCGAAATGCTCTGGGTGTGAAGTTCAAAGCTCAAAGATCTCTGTAACCCAGCCTTACCTGAACCAACTTCCACACAAAAGAGCACACAAGAAAATCTACTGTTGCCTCTGGCAATATGTTCCAGCAATTACTTACCCTCACGGTTAAAGTCTTGCTTACTTCCAGTCTGAATCTGTGTGATGTCATTTGCCAGCCACGCATATCCCGCTGCTCTCCGAGGCGAATTCTCCGCACGGGGGCCTGCGGAATGTCTATCCATCCCTGCCTCTCTTTACAGATAATACCTATCTGGGACAGGGCCTGAGCAACTGCCTGACCAGAAGAACTTCTAGCACCCTTTCCTCCCCCAGGACTCATGCTGTACTCCTTCCTGCATTACATGCAGCAATTGCTGCCCAATGCAGCAGAGGAAGCATTCTTGCTTTTGCCAGTATTTAAGTGTGTGTGACTGGGGGGACAGCGGGAGGAATGGTAAGAGATGATTAAGGACGCTGCAAGTTCAGCTGCTTGGATGTGACTGTCCACCACAGCACGCACTTTCCAGAACAGGATGCAGCTGTTTTCAAGCAGCTGCACAATCCACATCAACATCCTATTTGGTTTGGGCCCACATTCATTTCCATGGAACATCCCCCAGAACAGGGTCAAACACCTGGAAAATCCAGAGAGAAATACTCTTAGCTTCAGTGAACCTGCAACCAGATTCTTCTGGCAAGATTAACAAGATTTGCCTTTACTTACTTCACTTAGATCAACTGGCACAAAATTTGGACTCAAGATCTAAGGCAGTAGAGTAACACCTAGCTGGCATCCTTTGAAGCAACAGAGGGAAGAATTGCTGAGGATTCATTAAGAGTGCTTCCACATTCTCTGTGGGTTCTGACTGACCATACCAGCTTGGTTAGGATAGATGGCTATCACAACAGTCAGACCTTTGGCCTTTTGGTCTCCAACTTAAAAAGAGAGTTCTACCAAGAGATCATAGAATCACAGAATAGTTTGGGTTGGAAGGGACCTTTAAGGTCATCTAGTCCAACCCCCCCTGCAACGAGCATCTTCAACTAGACCAGGTTGCTCAAAGCCCCATCCAACCTGGCCTTAAATGTTTCCAGCGATGGGGCATCGACCACCTCTCTGGGCAACCTGTGCCAGTGTTTCACCACACTCATTGTAAAAAAGTACTTCCTTATATGTAGTCTGAATCTACCATCTTTTAGTTTAAAACCATTACCCCTTGTCCTGTCACTACAGGCCCTGCTAAAAAGTCTGTCCCCATCTTTCTTATAAACCCCTGTTAAGTACTGAAAGGTCGCAATAAGGTCTCCCTGGAGCCTTCTCTTCTCCAGGCTGAACAACCGCAACTCTCTCAGCCTTTTTTCATAAGAGAGGTGTTCCATCCCTCTGAGCACCTTTGTGACCCTCCTCTGGACC
>NW_010972809.1:8516724-8527733 GCF_000737465.1 Haliaeetus leucocephalus | reverse complement strand
TCCATATCTCTCCAATTTAGAGAGAAGGACATTGTGGGAGACCGTGTCAAAGGCCTTACAGAAGTACAGATAGACAACAACCTGTTGGATAGATCCAACAGGTCACTGCCAGATACACTATTATTTAAAGCACACTGAGATATGTTTCCCCATCTGCTTTTCAGTGTCTCTCACATTCTGAACAGAGATTTTAAAACCTGAACTAGCTGAGAAATAGATTAGAAAGCAGGTGGCAAGAAACCTAATTATTCTCCTCTGTATATGGCTTTTGTGTGGATTTATAAAACATCTGTGAGTGTTCCATGGGCAGCTGTCCAAAGTGCTCTGGAGGAGCCAATTTGATTCACCAAGGCTAGTGCCTCTGCAGAACACATATCAGGCTGTTGGACACCGCTCTTACTCAGGGGCTGACTTCTGTGCATCTGAAATAACAAACCTTGTTCCATATGGCATGCAGTCCTTTCTCTTAGACATGCCACCAGTTACCCATAATTTTTTGTGATGGAGTTATAAACCTGCATGTTTAAACTACAAAATGCTTACCTAAGTTCCTGTATAACAATGGTGTACTTTATTGGAACAATAGTCTTAGGATGCTCTCTAAATATAAATTAATTTCAGGATTGGTTTTATTAGAGCACAAATTTCCTTGAAAGTTTATACAAGAAGAACTAAGGATTGATATTGCAAGATAGTTCAGGCCAGGTTTTGGCAAATTCTTTCCAGTATAAATCACTCGAAGCATTACAAAACAATTCCGTGTCTTGTACTTAATGCAGGCTGCCGATTTCTAAAGGTATAAAAAGTCTTAGAATCTAATTGATTTTTAAACCCACTTTTCCCTGTTATTCCAGCTTGAAAGTACGCAACAACTTCCTAAGGCCAAACTTTGATTATGAGCCACCCATAAATCAGACATCCATGAGGGTTTGTAAATGATCATTGAGATAATGTCCGAAACCAAATTTCAGTAAGAAAATCTTTTTTTTTTTTTTTTTTTTTTTTTTTTTTTTTTTAAGTTATTTCTCAACAGGCACACACTATGTAACCTAAACCAATATAATACTTTCTTGTAAAACTCTTCAATCATTTTCTAATAGCTTACCAACTTATGAGGAACTAAAGCAACATATATCCAAATACTGCAGTATATAAAGTACAGATGAAAAGACACTTTTTAAGAGGTACTGTGAATATTTTAAACAATCAAGTAAAAATGGTCTGTAACTTCACAGAGAGAGGCAATGCCATAAGTTACTAGAGTGGAAAATAATTTTACAATCTGGTGTTCACCACATACACTGACATTTGCTTTTATTTCTTGAGTATTGTATTCTTGAGTATGGACAACAAAGCCAGATTGGTCATTTTCATTCTCTACCCACCATTATCACCTTTAAGTGCTGTATCATAAGTATTACTGCATCAAAACAGTCATTACTGAAACTTCAAAATCTGACAAGCAAGATGTGCATAATTTGTGACCTCTGAGAGCTAAGGTATGCAACTATATTCGTTTGTTCCACAGACAGACAAAAAAGGCCAAATTTTCTTTGATAACATGTTACTACAATACTACTGAGTTTTTGATATCCAAAAACACTTACCTTCCATAGCTTGCACAGAAAGCTTTGTTTAATGAAGTATTTGTAGCATTTCCTATAGGTTGACTAGGAAATACTTGAGACACAATAGTTAGCAAAAGACAAATGCAACTACCAGAGTCCAAGAAAAGGCAGCTTTTTACGGATGATCAGTGTTCACATAAATACAGACACACAAAACAGGGAGTGTCAGGAAAAAAAAGATTCTCATTTTGCTGCAATTCCATGTTTAAAGGTCTGAATGACATCAGATTAATTTCTGAAAACAAATGTAAGCCCTTGGTTTCCATGAGTGAAATCTGGGGGGAAAGGGGAAGAGGGAGACACATTGGGAAAGTGTTCCCATTTGACTTCAGTGGACTTGAGAACAAGCCCCAAGCACAATGTGGATACACAAGCTGTAAACAAACCTGGCAAAGATGTAAATAACAAAGGAAGTAACACAACCTAACAGATGTTTTCTAGGCCCTTGCTCCTAAACAGAAGCATTTAGTTGCAAACAAGCATCACAGTAAGACCATGAATGATAAAGTAATTAATAATCAGCTCAGCTCCCAAACAAATGGAACTTGCAATCCTTCCACTACTTTAAGAGCTGGGGAGAAGTTTTAACAGTCATTTTCCAGACCACTGGCACATAAAGGAGTATACTGCATATTGACAAAATAGAAGGCACAGTTGGAGAAACATTTCTTTTAGAAACAAGAGTGAATAAAGGAAGTCCATCCTCAGCCAGCCACTACTTGTTCCCATGCCACTGTAACTTTTGAGACACTACTGTGAACCAGATTGGGAACAGATCTGGGTAAACATCATCTTTCATATATTTTGTGGGGGTAGCTAGAGGAAGAAATGGTGACTTGGTTATATTTAACCCACAAAAGCTCCCAGATCTATTTACCATGCAGCCTCACAAACAGATACACCACAAGTGAGGTGGTGGTGTGTGGGCTCACAAAACTACCACCACCACAAGAAACACTGGCCTGAGGCTGCAGCTGACCTGTGCCATAATTAGTCTTCCTTCTTTTCTAATCATAATAAAACATAGCAAGTTTCTATCCGTTTTAGAGAACAGCACCCTAGAGGAAACATTACATGTCCCTTACTCAGTACAACTGTTTATCTCTTCAACTAAGAGCACTCTTGAAATTCAGTGCGTTTCAGACTTCACAAGCATCAGGCACAACAGAAGTCAAATGCACAGTATAATAGAGTCAACAGCTAAAGCTCTACTTCAGCACACTTCTAAGTTCAAGGTCAACCCTGAATTCACCATTAACTTGATTTTGGTTGTAATCATGAAATACTGGTGACACCTTTTATTCAACTTACCTATTGACTTGCCTGGGAGAGGTGGAAATTCTGTAGTTTAAGGACTGAATTCACCAGAGACTTTTTACATTAAAAGAATGAAAAGCAGAGATTCCCAGCAGTATCTGAGGAGGTAACACCAGCAACTGCCTTACCCACTATTTTGACATATTTCATGAAAAGTGGAATGTAGGGAAGGAACAAATTTAAGGGGACAACAGTCCCAAACATAAATCAAATAGCAGGATTTTAAGGTGTAGCAAAGCCCTGCCAAACTCCCCTCCTGCCAAGGTAAGCTGGTGTAAAGAAGAAAGCGCAACAGTGCAACACAGGAGACCAGCAGCCTGGTCCCAGCTCTTTCGCTGCTCAAGATGACACAGCAAGTCAAGTCATTTCAGCTCTTCAGATCAGCTTCCCTTCAGTAAAACGGGGAATAATACTTCATGTTAAAGCGTTGGAGACCTACAGATGCTCTGCTCTATTAGATGTATTATATGAGGGAGTACTGGTTCCTCCCACACCCCAAGCCTAAATAAGGCTATTTTACATGGAAGAGGACTGCAAACCTCTTACACAACCATCTGCTGTAAAGATTCAAGAAAGGGGCCAAAGTACAAAGGAGGGTTGGTAGTGGGGAAGGGGGAGAAGGCATGTTGCTGTCTGTGTGATGCTTGAACTCCACACAGAGAAGGAAACTTACCTTTACTATTAAATTAATAATACAATCCCATTATTGTGTTGTACTGATTGACACACTAATTGTCTCTTCATTTGTCAGTTTGATTTCTTGTTGTTATAACAGCAGCAACAAAATCTGTGACTGGATACCAAAACTACAGCTGTCAAATATTTCCACAAGAAAATCAGTCTCAAAACGCCAATTGTACAGAACAAGAAAGCAACCCCAAGACGACTATAACAGTCATCTGCAAAGTAAGGAGTTAGCATGGAGTCCCCCACATCTCTTACCTCGAGCATAGGGCGGGCACTGTCATGGATTGAAAGAATGTGCGTAATGTTATTCTTACTCAATTGCTCTACATCTCGGGCATCTGTGATAAAGGGAAAAAAGGAAGAGAATTTCTTTAATCTCTTGAAATAGCCTGCTCCCCTTTCCATTGTGCATGTTGAAAATCACTTATCATTGGTACATTTCTTTTTGAAGCTTCATAAAGTAAAGCAAAACCCCAAACGCAGCTGTTCTAGAACAGCATCATCAGAGTGGGTAACGGGAAGAAACACTTCTAACTCCAAAACAAATTATATACTATATAAAGAACAAGCTTAAGTGACTCAGGAATGTGTTCTTAAGTCAGAAGTTTCATGTATTTTGCATCTGAAATATAAGTCTGTGTATGCCTGTGTGCAGGTGATGGCCATCTGAATAAGCAGTCAGAGCTGTACAAGAAATAGCTTACCTCCTCTCTACCCACAAATGCCCCTTCAGGAGATGTATTTTCACTTAGGAGACAGACCTTGTGATATCCAGGTCTGAGAAGTGAAGTCAACTGTATCGCCTGAATTGAGGTATTAACGGGCACGTCAAAACGATAACTAGATTCTTACTTCCTATGGACTACTAGGGAAAAAATGTGCATTTAGCCAATACACATCATAACTTTAAGTCTGAAGAGAGATCAAGATGATAAAGATATCGAACGCATGAAAAAGCAAAATGCTACAGCAAGGAAATGCAGTTGTGAAAAGGTGGTTCCTAGACCTGTAACCAAGGGGTTTCAAACATTCAAAACTGGAAAGCAAACTGGGGCGACTGAAAATTTGGTGCTAGATATTGCGAAAGCATAGGTTTGTTTCTATGGGAAAGAAGGTAAAATAGATTATCTATTATCAGTGAGCAACTTTCCGCACACTAAACCATTAGAATGACAGAAAATTACCTCAGAGAACCACTAATACAGGTAAAAGTTAGTTTGTGCCCATTTACTTTTGACCTTTTCGCTTGAGAATGGCACAGCACACCATGGCAATTACAGCAGTGGTTTTGTGATGTGAACACCTGCCTTCCAAATCTGCCCATACAATCTGTTCACATTAGCCTGGTTGCACACAAAAAAAGAGCACTGACCACAAAGGTTTCAAACCGGCTCTCTCTAGGTACAAAAATAACAATAGCATCACCTGTACATTCTTTATGTACGTGCAAGAGTTCAATTAGCATCTCTTGCTTCATCTTATTCCACTCTACTATAAAGTTTCAATGCCTTTTCCACATACAAAGAGGAACTGGACATTTAATTATACTGGCCCATAGACAAGATCCACATGAGCACAGTAACAGGCAGTAAAATTTAAACCTAATCAAATTATGAAAGCTTCTCTAAGGCTAATAAAATGGAAAGAAGAGTCAAAAATGCATTGATTTCACTTGCTACTGGTCAAGCCTGTACGATCAACACAGATGCCTAATCCTTCAGGAGAGAATTAACATTAATTCCGCCTGAAACAGAATTAAGTTCTAGCTTCACAAACCAACTAAAATTTCCTAAAAAGCTCAGAGTGAGCATTTCAAAGAAGAAACATTAGTGTTTGCCAGGAGAGGTCTTCTAATCCACCTGACCTTCAGATTTTTTAACAGTTTACAGGACAGCCTTGATTCCTCAGAGAACACCTAAGCAGGCAAGGGTTTGGAAGCCCAGAAGCCAGCCTAAGCGTCCCTAAAAATTACTGCTTTCTGTTCGCCAAAGGCTAAGGGCAGATTTCAGAGTCTGCTGACTGGAACTCACGGTGTTAATGCATACCTAGCATGTTGAGACCCCAATCTCTAATTATCAGTGTGACCTACGTGGTAAGAAATGGCTTGCCACACAAGGCAAACAGCTTTAAAAGAAGATATGATCCAAATTAAACATTGACTGCTTTGAACCAGTCTGAAAGGCCTAATGGACACAGTACAACTCAAAAGGACTGAAAGATTGTAGTTCTTCAGTTAACCAAGGACTTAGGCTAAAGGAATTTCAACAAATCAAAACTACAGTAAAACAGTGAGATTTCAGATATTCCTAGCAACAAGCTGGAAATGGCTATCCCAGACCTACATCCCAAGGTAACCAGAAGGTCCTCAATATATTTAGGAAACAACCATTCAGATCACAAAAGTAGAGGAGAAAAAGCTTCCCAGCCAATGACTGTATTGTGTGGATCTAAACTTTAAACGGTTTACAAAAGGGAAATTCCCGGGGCACCTGCCATAAGTCTCTACAGATACTACAAAGCTATTTAAACAGCAGTTTAAATGAGATATCCCGTCACTCATGGTCTCATACCATAAATTACAAAAAAAAAAATTAAGGGGTTATGTAAAGGACCACCAAAAGCCAGAAGAATCACCATTACCACAGCAATTCTAACTTCTTTACTGTACTACAGTGCTGTACATCCACATGCAGGCTCATATTTTGAAATCACAGCATGAAAAAAAACATTTCCAAATATAAAGATGAAAGAAACCTATCGGAGTCCATCTTGTGCATCCCTAAAGGGTCCCTCAACTGCAGTATTATTCTTCACAGTAGGTTACCCAATATTCTGTTTCATACAGCAAAATGCTTCTCAGCTGATGTGGATTTCTGAATAAAGCCTTTAGAAAACTCTCTCCTCACACAAAAGGACACAATTCACACTGGGAAAGTCTACCTCTCTCCTTCCCATGCCCGTATTTAGCTTCTTTTCCCTCAATTTCATTCTATGACTCCTAGCTTAACCTCCACTCACACACAGAGAGCTGCAAACAATTGCAAAAGCAATGGCAAAGTCATCAAAATGGGACCGGGGAGAAGGTATGTCAATTTGTTTCCCTGCAGCTCTGGGAAGCCTTACTGTGGAGCTGGGGAGCAAATCACCTAGCGTGCTGTGCTTCCATGCCCCATATGCAACAGGGAGACAATACTGCTCCAACCACTCTGGTTAAGACACATCAATGACTGAAGGACCCCAATGCTAGGGTGATGAAGTCTTAAATGTACATCCAACCATTCTCTCTTACTTTAGTATTTTAGTACCTCCATAGAGAGACAAGGTGAGGAATAAATATTTCTCCCTTTATAGAGTTAGATGGGAAGAAACAGCTATAGAGTCTTTTCCACCTCTACTGCTAACAACAAAATACAAAAGCATCCTGCCAGGAACAGAGCAAAAAAAGCATTACAGCGATATGGGCCTGATCTGCAACATTTAACTGCAATTCACTTGTGAATTTAGAAGATTAAATATCTCCACAAAATAAGTGAAACTAGTTTATTTTTATTTTGCCACCTTTCCTCCCATTAGCCAGCTATGCCAAATTAAAGGCATCCTCCCTTCTTCCTCCTCCAAAGCCCACATTTCTGACTTTGTTGTTTGTCTGAAAAGACAGACATGCTCCTACAACAGAGTAATCTAGTAAGTATTAAGTTTTCAGTATAAAATTTTAGGTTATGTATACAAAAACAGGGTTAAGTGCTTAGAGAAGGCAAGTCAGCCCAGTACGTGCAACAGTATTAAGTCTCAATCTGCAGACGTATGGAGACTACAGTTTCATCATCCCCTTTTTTTTTTTTTTTTTTTTTTAATAAAGCAACTTTTTGCCTATGCTTTATTTTCTGCTTTGGAGAGAACTGGAGATAGACACCTGAAGGAGAACCTCCTCTCCAGTGGTTGAGAGCACTAAGAACTATTACCAAGAATGATTTTCCATCATGAGAGCTTTGTTCCAGAGTCCAGTGATCTGCACTTAGAGAGACACACACACAGAGAAACTAAGCACGTGAACAAAAACTGCACATCTCCTGTCCCCACTTCACACTATGTTCTAATCAATATGTTGTCCCAGCCTCTAAGAAGGACCTTTTCAGGGAGTGAGAAAGCTGTGGAAAAGGATCCAAGTACTCTGTTTAGTGAGAGTACCTATAAAATGTCCTCCTTCAAAACACAAACCTGACAAAGGGAATGGTATCTTCACCATCTGCTGTTTCCAGTACCTGAAACAAAGCCTTAGGAAAGGGAAGCAGCTGATAACAGGAATTAATTGGATCTAGAAACACAGCAGAATCACTTGGTGGGCACTGCCTTTTTATACGCTTAGTAACAGGAAGGGCAGAAACTTTCCCAAGACTCTCCAGCTCATCCACAGCAATACTGGACTCTTTGGGGGGAATTAAACCTCACATTGTGGCTTTCCCCTTCAAATCAAAAAGCCCCCAAATATTCCATTGGAAAAATTTGAATCTTCCAAATATGACTACAAGCAAGGAAGGACACAAGCTCTCTAATATTCAAGGTAGAAACACTCTTGAGTCTCTGGTGCTCGCTACTGCTACACCTTTCCATTTGGAACTAAACAAGCACCCATTTAGAACCTCCTATCAGAAGAAATGGTACTTCTATTTGTGCAGAGAAACAGGCTAAAAAGCCCTGTCATATCAGTCTCTTAAGGAACAAAGCACCTATTTTAATTGTGAACACAGGTGCCTTTCAAGGGACATCAGGTTTCCAGTGCAGAAGACACGTGGGCATGCAATCCCACAATAAACTCTTTGTCTTTTGAGAGGATTGAATTTCATCTGTAAAGTACAAATGGAACAAACCAAAATTTCCCCCAAACTAGAGGTGGGAAGAAGAGTTAACTTCCCCTTTCTCTTCCCTCATTTTTCCTCTAGCACCCCACCCTCCCATTTGCAAAAAATAACTCCTCCTTAACTTTCACTGAAGAAGCCCGAGAGCTCTGTTTCCTTCTGGGCTTTCAGACCAAACTCAGTCTTGGTATTTTGTATGGACATCTGTGGTTCTTCTTGAATTTTTCTGCCCTCTAGCTGTGCAATCTCAAATACACTCTCTCAGGAACATAGCACAGTTTTAATGTGCTACTGATGAGCAGAATCATGCTTATAGATCTTATAAGGTAACAAGCACTTAAGCACCTACTGAGATCTATGCTTTTCAGGAAAATTTTCCAGAGACATACTCAAGTCCTGTGGACTTAGGGAGATTTCAGCATGTACTTCAGTGCTTTCCATGATCAGGACTACACATAACTTTCTACCCTAAAGACCCTAAGGTGGTTGCAAAAGCCCCTCTCATTCTATGTGCCTAAAGGTTTGCACAGCAGCAGCAGACAAACCAGAAGCAGCAAGCTCAACTCCCATTTCTGCCGCAGATTTATTTCACAAGTTTTTCTTGTGCCTCAGTTTCTCTCCCAGTCAAACGCAGAGGAGTTTGCACTTCCTCTGCCATGGCTTGTTTTTAAGTTGATTGGGCCTAAAGGGACAGTGAGAAACCCTATCCATAAAGTACAAACATTGCTGAATATTGAATAATAATTCCCCAGTTGGAACAATTGCTGAATGCCTTCTCCAGACAATGGCCCTCCAGGATTACAGTGTTTAACATCTTTAACATCCTGCTTTCACTCAAAAGGAAGGTGCCCATCTGGAACAACTGTGCCTCTTCCCAGTCTGTCAGCATCCCCAGAGGTCTCCCAAGCAGCAGGGAGACAGGAATGTGCGCAGAATGGCATTTCAACCTGGCTGTGGAAACCCTGTCTGCCCAGGCTCCCTGAAGAGTCAAAGGAGGGGAGGCTATCCTCCAGAGGGCAGATCAGAGCGATTCAAATTCTCCTGACTGACCTTCTGGAGAAGCTCCCTCCCCTCTGCCCCCTGCACAGAGACCCAGAGGCTGCCACGAAGCCTCAGCCCTGTGTCCAGGCAAGATGCACAATGCCAGGGATTCAGTGTTACTCCTCTTACTGACACGATGCAACTTTATTCAATTCAAGCTATTGGTCTCAAGCTGGAGAAATAGGAGACTGCTCAAAAGCGCATTATAGGAAATAATTTTGCAAACCTGTGTATTTAAAAGTATCTATAGACATTTCAGCTGCCCTAATCAGGATACTCTAACCAATCCCAACCATATATGCTGCTGAGTATTTCTCAGTCAACGATTCCCTTTATGGCAAAATTCATTAGTCACTTTTTGAAAAAGTGCCACAAATCAGAACATGCCCCAGGAACGCGGTAATCGAACTCCTCCAGAAAAATACACTAGTGATTATCCAACAGCCTGTTCCTAAATGGGATGACTTCACTGCACAGAGAGCTTGTTGCAATTGCTCTTAAGCAGTGGGACAGGGGCAGTGTTGAGGGACAGGGGATACAGAAAAAGATAGAATTATAAAAGTCTGCTTTTGTATCAGTGAAGTACTGTAACACCAATCTTCTCTCTTCCTCTCTAGGTACGGTAGCTAATTTGAGATTATAACAACTGGGACTCATGCTGGTAGAGCATAATGATTAAATGCAATGTAAGCAAAGGTCATAGCAATAAATAAACGAACATTTTGTTTGTGTTTTTAATCAATTTAAAAAACAGACTCTGTAACACAAACGCTGAGATGAAAGCCAACCCATCCTTACCCTCTTTTATGGAGGTAGCTGAAGCATTTCAGCCTCTGCCTTTTTTTTTTAGCTAGACTCCCAGAAACGCTGCCCACTCACACCACCTTCACGTGCACGCCTCTACTCTATGCATAGAAGTGACCTTACGTGCCATTTAAGGACCATTTGCAAGGCGCAGAGCAGAGCGGCCAGAGCAGCACGAGCGAGGGGGTCGCGGGCCCTGGCATCGGCAGAGATGCTGACTCACTCCGCAACCTTGGCCAACTCCCCTCAGCTGGTCAAACTGTTCCTCAGCTGAAAACAGAACTGCACCAAGAAACAGATGCTCTGGCTGAGTTTCGCTCCCCTGGGCGGACTGTCAAGGGCTTACCAGCAGGACGGCCACAGGGAGAGGGACAGATTGAGAGCCACGTTACCTACACCCATCCTGCCTACCCTGCCAGACAGCTTGAAACCTAAAGGACTGCACTATCAAACATCCTCCCATCCTGCCCCTCTCCAAAATTACTTGACAGGAAAGGAAAAAAAAAAAAAAGAAGAAAATAAAAAGAGGAAGCAACATGGCTGTGACCAAGTTAATTTTGTCACCAGCCCATGCAGTGGTCTGTCCAAAGTGTTTTCAAAACTATCCTCTTCCCTTTATTTTCCTTTTTTCCTGCTTCCTTTCTTTTTTCTCCTCTCATTACCTACTTCCACCAGT
>NW_010972809.1:8510043-8516472 GCF_000737465.1 Haliaeetus leucocephalus | reverse complement strand
CCGGGGTGGGTGGGTGGGGGGGGGGGGGGGGGCAGGGAAGGAAGGGTGGGCATGAGGCAGAGAGGAGGTGCAGCACCATCTAAATCCAATGCAGACATTGTCCAGTCTTAACAGACCAGCTCTGATATCAGACAGCCCAGGAAGGACAGGGTATCACAGTAACCCCTATGAGTCCTGCTTTGCTGTTGTACCCAAGCATAGGAAATACAGGGTCTACACAAATCAAAACGACTGTACAAGCACAACTGGTTTACTTCTGAATAGGGACAGTCAGCTGGAACTACTGCTAACGGAGTGCTTTGAGAACAGGTCATTTATTTGGATATCTACATAGAGTTTCCTGTTTTTTTCTAAATACAGTTCTGTCTTTCTGTACACAAAAACTAAACCTCATGCAAAAAGGAAAAAGAATCCAGAGAATCTTACGTCCATGACACAGACAGTGCGCGTATCGGTGGTCAGACAGCAATCTGCAGACCTATCAATCTCACAAGCAGTGATAACAGAACTCTAGCAGTTGTTATAAATAACCAAAATAATGAAAGCAATGAGCGGGAGGCATACTAAGCCTTTACTTATAAGGAGGGCTTGAAATAAGCCTTACAAAGAATCTGCCTGGCTCACAGGCTTGCCTGCCAAGCACAGGAATGGTTTAAGGCAGGCCAATGTTTCGGAATTCCAGCTGAAGCATGCTCCGAGGAGATGGCGTTCATTTTCCTTTTCTTAAAGTACTTGCAGCACAGCACACGGATGAGAGAGCAAACAAGTTCTTCTTTAAGTGCTACCAGGTGAATCCAGAAATGAAGCAAGATGGGGTTAAAGAAGCTGCAGAGATGTCAGAGAATTCCATAGGCCTGTGAAACAACACCTTAAGACCCCTGCTAAGTAATCCTAGAATGATAAAACTATTCTTACCTTTAAAGTTGCCAATGAACAAGCCAGGCAGAATCTGTGAGAAAGAAATATAGTATCAAATATAGATATCTTGTGGTAAGACAATTTGACAAAGTTCAATTTGCATACAGGATGGAACATACTACTTTAGCAGACTATTGTCATATGCAATCTCAAAAGCGCTGACAACATTTTGTGCCTCTTTGCAACCTTCTCAAGCTACATAGCTCTAGGTACGCCACACTTTGAGAGCGTTCCTTGAGAGCTGGGGGTTGTTAATCATGCGGACTCTCACATAATGGAGGCTCTCCAAGGATAGCAAAAGTGGTTTACAAATACGAAGTGGGCCTTGCAACACGTCCCTCCCCCTGCCCCCCGCAGCAGGATAAGAGTTACCCTCATTTAACTAATGATGAAACTTTATACAGAAAAGGTGATTTGCCTAAAGTTGCTATGCAAACTGGACAAAGCACTGCAAAATGACATCCTTCAAGTCCTTTGAAGTGCAAAGCCATGCAAGTCAGGGCTGCAGCGCTGCAGGGCTCTTCTGATAGAGGAAATCACTGCAAACAAGAGTTGTGCATTCACACAGAAAGAGAACTGATGAAAGTCCTCCAGTTGCATGTTTCTCTCCCAGATCTACCCACTCGCCCCAACACTCCCAGAAGCCTGCACAGGTCTCAGTTACAGGACTTTCTTTAACAGGGGAGTTTCAAGGTCAGGCTGAGGACCAGCCCGTGCAGTCTGAGGACACGTGCACGCACACACACACACACACACGCAGAGGCAGGTGACACTGCAGTGCTACCCCTCCCACCCTCTCACAACCCTCCCAACTTGGGCACCGCGGTAAGGACATGAAAAACCCCCAAGCGCACCGAACACACACTTTCTGGTCAAGAATTTCATTCTCTGCCACCTGAAGCCTCTGACCCACACCCACATCCTTTGAAGAGACAGAACTGTGGTGGTGAGACGGTACGATCCATTTTTCTTTGGTGCATGCAGAGCATACCACCAATACAGATATGTCAGTGCTGACTTCCTAAAGCCTTAGCAACACCCAAGTGTCACCACAACAGCAGCAACAGTCTCTCGGGCGCAGCTATTTAAAGGGAAAACTCCACCCATTTTGCTCGGTCCGACAGCCGTGAAGTTCCGAAAGTCATGAAGGACTTTTCATCGGGGATTATCGCCCCAGCCTCCGCTTCGCTGCAGCCTTCCTGCTGAAAGGCGACCCAGCTTACCACGCAAAGGTTAGCAGGCTGGCAGAAGGGCCTGCAAAATAGCTTCTGACCTGTGTTAACACCAGGGCTTTCATCTGATAAAAACGTCGTGTTCACCATTATTTATCTAGCCTTGCAGAAAACAGAAAGGCTGCAGCACATCTCACACTCCCTGCAGCTTCAGTTTGTGCAAACATTCCTCCTTCTCAGCTTTGCTGGGTGATCTCTCCCTGCCATGTCATACTAGCTCTAACCATGGGGCTCAATTCTGCCACTGATATTGAAAGACCGCTTCTCTGGGATGCTTGCTGTACCCTGAACTGCTTACAAATTAAGGGCTGCATGACAACACCAGCTAGACAACAAAACGGGTTCCTTAGTCTGGTACAAAGGGACACCTGTAAGTTTTGCACAGACAAGCTCAGACAGCTTTCTCCCCATTCCTTGCCTCTTCATTTTTCATTTGTACAAATTCAACATTCAGACAAAGGCAGCAAAAAAACAGTGGGGCAGTTTCCAATGCCAGGCTATCAAGTAGGCAAAAGAACCCTTACACCATTCTGCTGTCCCTTTCTGCATGCACAAGACTCATGGTTTCATGGACT
Source organism: Haliaeetus leucocephalus (assembly GCF_000737465.1). Classification (NCBI taxonomy): domain Eukaryota; kingdom Metazoa; phylum Chordata; class Aves; order Accipitriformes; family Accipitridae; genus Haliaeetus; species Haliaeetus leucocephalus. The sequence goes on along the minus strand of NW_010972809.1, from coordinate 8,513,747 downwards.
GATTCATTATTTTAAGCACACTTGATGACTCTGCTAGAAGCGCAGCCCAAAGGCCACCACCCCAGACTAGGAATCAGAAGCTAGCAGCTGCTCTGGAGAGCAGAGTACCTGAGGGCCATTGCTAAGGGCCAAATTCTGCAAACAAAAAACATGCTCTAAAGCAAAAGAGAGTCAAGTTATGAATGAATTTCACCAACCAGATCACCCCAGCCAGCTCCCACAACTGAAGCTTAAAAAGTTAAAAAATTAAAAAAGCCTTTCTGATATTTTTAAATAGCTGTCTGGTATTTCCTATCTGCAGCACAAATCTCAAATCACATCACCACTACTGTAGACTATAGCATTTTAGACTCCAGGACATTATTTCTGAATCAGATATGTGCTCTCAAGAGAGGATAAAAGCTTAAATTCCAGTCACAGTCATTAAGGTTAGATGTTATAAATTAAAGATACCAAGAAACACTGGGGTGGGGGGGTTTGCAAAAACGAGGCTTCTTAGATTGTTGTTGGCAAAGGAGGAAAAATCCAGAAGTTTGCATTTGTGCCTCATGAAGCAACGCTGTATGCTAGATAGGAAATTAGGACACCGTGCAACCAAGGACAGATGTTACCCCTATTGTCCTAGTCATTCTAGAAGCAAGAAACATTACTATGGGTGAAAGCTACCTGGAAAGAAGTGAATCTTCATGCCGTGCTGACTAATACTTCAGCACTAGACTACGGCTGGGAACTTTCAGCTGTGTCATCTCACACTGCCTTCAGTAACTGCAACTCCGGGCCGTGCAAAATGAAGGCCGATGGCTGCTAGGGGTGTGTGAGAGAGAAGGGGTGGGAGTCAGAAGAGAAGAAAAATAAGGTGGTTGTTTTTGTGAACTTTGCAACCACTGCTTTATGAATAAAAACAGTAGCCTCTTTATATCATCCGAAACATTGAGAAAATGACCACGGAGTAAATAACAGATGTAGAAGAATGCACAACCAAGCAACGAGGACACCAACACCTGTCTTCGTACCTTGCATGAGAACAGCTCACGTTCTCCACCTTGCACAAAGGGAGAGCCCTGAAATGGACAACAGTTGCTCCAGTTGCTAACGCTTCTCATCAGCCCTCTCTGAAAATGGCTTAAAGAGCTACTTTGTCACTGTTTCCTATATAGACACATGCTTATAATAAAGCATCTAACTCCTTGCCCAACGCTGCTTCTAGATGCACCAGTACTTATGGGCGCTCTGGAGAAGTTCATCGGGCTTTCTGCAGAGACAGCCAGGCACTGTAGAAGGAGCAGACGAGCCCACCTTGTCCAGCAGTACAGGAGACTGGCACCGGTCAGGGAGAGGGATTCACCACTGACGTGAACTGCTGCAGCTTCGCTGGCTCCCATAGAACTGCTTGCATCAGCCCTAACTATCCACACTGATTTACATTTCTTATGAATCAACTCCTACAATGAACAGGGCTTATCTGCCCTTTTTGTAGAGGTAACACTCAGCTTGCCCCTTCGGAAGAGTCTGCACGAGTAACGGGCAGTTAACTGTAACAGGACGGACAAGAACTAAATCCCAGGAAAAACTCTTCACTAAGCATATCCTGTTCACAGATAATCAAATCTAAGTACTACAATCTCTTGTCACCATCTCAGCCACTAGACTTCAGCTGCTGGAAAACATCTTTGTAATTTTCAACCACAGACTTCAACTTGAACTTTGAATACAAGTCAAAGTTAGACATTAAGCGTGAAGACAAATCAGGCCACCTAGACAATTTCCTAAGTCAGACCCCATTCATTACTCATCCTGTACTTAAAATATGTATATTAATAAAAAAAAAGTAAAGCACTGAAAATTAATAGTAGCTAAGTCAATGCACACTCACTAGCCAATTCTTCTCTGAGCAGAGTAAGAAGGGTATTTATAAACCAATGCTTTGAGTTTAATTTGGGAAGTCAGGAGGCTTGGGTGGGCTTAAGGAAAAAAAAAAAAACTAAGCACAGCTAATTTTACAGAGAAAACTAGCAAGAAAAGACAAACCCCACCTAAAAAAGAATGCCAGGCCTCCAGCCCTTGATCAGCACTAATGGCCACAAAGTCAGATGCGATTGCTATTTGCTACGAAATACATCAATATCATGTGACAGAAAAATAGGAGGGGACCATGCCACTGAGAAAGGCTCAGCATCCAAGAGCAGCCACAGCAGCTGTAGCAATCTCTGGAGCTTTTCCTTACCATACCCGTTACAGGTCACCACTAATCCTCTTCCCCTGGCATCAGTACAAAGAGATTCCCTAAATGAAATAATCCACCATCGGATAAGCTTCTTATTTTCTCCTACTGTCCGCATAAAGCTCTACCACAGAAAACACACTTCAGTTGGAAACTAAGGCAATTTGTATTGATAGACTACACCGAGTCAAGCAAATACTCCCCAACATTGGCGTTGATGACTCCACACCTCCCCTTGCCCCTCTGGCGTCTGCTAACTCACAAGATCAAAAGGAACAGATGATCCAGGGGCACATTCTGAAGGTGGCAAGTACCAGATCTACATGCGGGACCCCTACAAAAATAAACCCTGATGGCCAGTACCCAATGTGGTTGTAGTCTCCTTAAAGGAGCCAGCTCCTCCCAAACTGCTGAACATACCCTCCTCTTGGATACAGCCATAAGAAGGGACGAAAAAAATCAAAGTAGTGCTATGCTTGTCCCAAAAGCTCTGGTTGGTACGTGTCAGGGCAACACTTAACAGAATTAAAATGACCAAATTGCCCAGAGCCACAGATTGCCAATTCCTGCCCACATGGTACCGCAGCAAGACGTAACATAGAGAAAGAGTGCTAAGCTTCAAAGGGCTGAGTTGTACTGTCCTCCCCCCCAGTCGCAACTCTAGCATTCCATATCCTGTCCCTCTAAATGTTTTGATAATTTCAAAAATTCCCAGAAAAATACTACAAACGTACCAGAAGTCTAAAAGAAGTCTCTCCAGCTGTGCTTCTTCCTAACTGGCCACTCCTAGAAGGTGCCTCCAAGGAGTGGCTACATATCACAACATTATCCCCAGACTTTGAAACCAAAAACGGAGAGAAGGACCAAGGGAGGTTCTACCTCCTACCCGCTAACTCAGTTGGCCGGATCTTTCCCCTGCCTAAAGTTTCTATTTTGATGTCTCTATCCACAGGATGAAAAGGCTTCACCTCCCAGGTGGCACGCCAAGCACTCTGGACGTTCACCAATCTGACTTCCAGGGGCAAGGATGTCAGACTTGGATGACCGGGGAGCAGCTATTTCTAGCTCTTCTCCCCGGCTTTGCTGGAGACCACGCTCACAGCAAAGCTACTCCCAGAGTACTCAAAGCGGGATGTTAGAAGAGATGACTCAACTTCTGTTCCTCATAGTAAGCTATACATAAAAGACTAGTTACCACCACTCTTTCAAACCTGGGTTTAAAACAGAGGTGGAGATGCGGAGAGGAGTCACCGTTGTCCCTTGATACCCACCACGACATGCCGGGGGAATCGGCGCTCACAATGAAGCCCCCACTGCCAAAAAGCCAACACCCTTTGCAAAGCAGATCCATCTTCCTTCCTCGCCGCGACCTCCACTGGGGCCAAGCGCTTTCCTGTCCCACCAGCGCCGGGGCCGGGACAACCAGCCCGCGCCCACCGGCTGCCCTCGGAGCGCGGTGCCGGCAGACCCCCGACGGGGGGGG